>NW_004443991.1:13171980-13206818 GCF_000243295.1 Trichechus manatus latirostris
ACTGTTACATGAGAAACTATCTGTTCTGTAAGCCTTCACCTGAAGTACAATAAAATATTTAAAAAAAAAAAAAACTCTCTTTGTATCACATCAACTCTGTAAGTGTCCTGTAAGTGGTTTTATTGCTCCTTAATTATCAAGATCAATTGATAAGTATATATCTTATGGCAATCACTGCAACTTAAAATGGATGATAACAACTTTATTACAAATACAATTAGGAAATGAAGGAACATCTCTTTCGTGACTATCGAGATTTAAGTCAGCTTCCTACTATAAAGGCATATCTATTGTATGTGCTTAAACATATTTTTACTCTTGCAGTTGATAAAATTTTCCTAATAAATGGTATATTTCAAAATTTGTAAGCTTTGGAGTGTGCAAAAATAAAGTGTTCCTTGGATCAACAGTTTTTAGGTTGTTGCATAGGACCTTGTGTGTATGGAGACTGCATCCAGCCAAAAGTAAAATGGTCTTTGATACTTACTGTGTAAATATTTTATTTTACTGTGATAAAATATATATAACAAAACATTTCCCATTTAGAACATTTTTACGTATAAGATAAAGTGACATCAATTATGTTCACTATGTTGTACAACCATCACTGTTATCTATTTCCAAATTTTTTCATCATTCTTAACAGAAACTTAGAGCCCCTTAAGCAATACCTCCCTCTTTCCCCTTCTCACTGCACCTGGTAACCACTAACATACTTTGGTTTCTATGCATTTGCCAATTCTAGATATTTCATATCAATGGGATCATCTAATATCTGTCCTTTTGCACCTGACATTTCACTTAGCATAATGTTTCCAAGGTTCATCCATGTCATAGCAAGTATCAGAACTTCTTTTTCTTTATGGCCAGGTAATATTTCATTGTATATATATATTCCACATTTTGTGTATTTATTCATCTGATGATGGCCACTTGTGTTGTTTGCATCTTTGGGCTCTTATGAATGATGCTGCAGTGAACATTGTTGTGCAAGTATCTGAGTCCCTCCTTTCATGTCTTTTGGGTATATACCTAGGAATGGAATTGTTGGGTCAGATGGTAATTTTATGTTTCACTTTTTGAGGAACCACTACATTACTTTCCATAGTGCTTGTACCATGTACAATCTCATCAGCAATGGTTGAAGGCTACAACTTCCACACATTCCTGCAAACATTTGTTGTTTTCCATTTTTTCTATAGTAGTCATCCCTGTGGGGGTGAAGTAAATCTCATTGTAGTTTTGATTTGTATTTCCCTAATGACTTACGAGAGATAAAAGGAAAGGCAAGTGAGCAGAATGGGGGGAACTCATGCCACGAAGAGAGCAGTGCCAGGAACGAAGTGCATGCTTTGGACCCGGGGTCCCTGCGTGGAGAAACGCCTAGTCCAGGGGAAGATTGATGAGAAGACCGACAGAGAGAGAAAGCCTTCCCCTGGAGCTGACACCCTGAATTTGGACTTTTAGCCTACTTTATAGGAAATAAACTTCTCTTTGTTAAAGCCATTCACTTGTATTTCTGTTATAGTAGCATTAGATGACTAAGACAGAATTTGGTACTGAGAGTGGTATTCGAACCCACAAGGGCACTAGCTATGAGTCAGAATCGACTCAGTGGGAATGGGTTTGTTTTTTTCTTTGTTTTTTTTTTTATTTTTTTTAATTTTTAATGTCTAATGATATTGAACATCTTTTCATGACTTATTTGCCATTTGTATATCTTTTTTGGTGAAATATCTATTCAAATCTTTTGCCCATTTTTTTTGATTGAATTGTTTGTCTTTTTGTTGTCGAAGGAGTTGTTTATATATTCTGGATATTAAACTCTTCTCAGATATATGATTCTCAGAATATATCCTCCTGTTCTGTAGGTTGTCTTTTCACTTTTGATACACAAAAGTTTTTAATTCTGTTGAATTCCCATTTATCTAGTTTGTCTTCTGTTGCTCATGCTTTTTGGTATCATATCTAAGAATCCATTGTCAATAACCTGGTCCTGAAGCATTACTCCTATATTTTCTTCTAACAGTTTTATGGGTTTTAGTTCTTACATTTAGGCCATTGATCCATTTTGAGTTAATTTTTATATATGGTTTCATATAAGGTTGTATGGGGCAGAGAATTTAGTTTGGCCTTTGTCTCTGATTTCTGAAAATAACCCTTGGAATTATGGAACAATCAAGGTGCCCCTTTGTTTTCTAAAATTGCCAGGCAACTATTGTTGTTGTGCGCTGTGGAGTCAGTATAGACTGATAGTGAGCGACCCTACAACAACTTAGTTGATACCCTATAGCAACCCTATAGGACAAAGTAGAGCTGCCCCATAGGATTTCCTAGGCTGTCATCTTTATGGAAGAAGATCACCAGCTCTTTCCTCCCATGGAGCGGTTGTTGGATTCAAACCACCGATCTTTCTTTTGGTTAGCAGGCTGCAGCCCAGCACTTAACCATTTTGCTAACAGGGCTGTTTAGACAAAACTTACACATATGTAAAAGAAGAGGGGTTACAGAGGCCCCACTCTGGTAACAAACCTCAGAAAGGGAGGAGGGCATGATGGAGTCAATCAGGCACATTAATTGCTTCATGCATATGTATTAAGGTCCTAGTCATGCATATTCATTGAGGTCCCAATAACTAAGGGATTCTGGGACTTGGAGCACTCTCTTTTGGGGCTTCCTGGATTGGTGAGAACATTCTCATGCTGCAGGGACCTCTCCAGACCTTGCCTGATGAGTCTCTTTGCGTGTATCCTTTGGGGTTATAATAAATGGTTAACTGTAAGTACAGGTAATAAAGAAGGCTGAAGAAGAATTGATGGCATTTGAATTATGGTGTTGGCAAAGAATGTTGAATATACCATGGACTTCTAGAAAAAAGAACAAATCTGTTTCGGAAGAAGTCCAGCCAGAATACTCCTTAGAAGTGAGGATGGTGAAACTTCATCTCACTTACTTTGGACATGTTATCAGAAGGGACCAGTCCCTGGAGAAAGACATTGTGCTTGATAAAGTAGAGGGACAGCAAAAACAGGAAAGACCCTCGATGAGATGAATTGACACAGTGGCTGCAAAAAAGGGCTCAAACATAGTAATGATTGTGAAGATGGTGCAGGATTGGGCAGCATTTTGTTCTGTTGTACGTAGGTGGCTATGAGTTGGAACTGACTTGATGACATCTAACAAACATACAAATATAGGTAACAGTCTCCATGAATTTTGTGTGCCATTACATAGAACTAAAGAACTCACAAGGGACAATGGGATTCTGACTTAGCTCAGGGTGGCTAATTCAGAGGAGGTCTGCACAGGCAGTCCTAACGACAGAGTCCCTATACGAGAGGAACCAGCTTTGGGTGCCTGGTGGGCAGAGCAAGCCTACACAGACAGTCAATGAAGAACAAGAGTCCTTCTAGCTTGTGACTTAACCCCAGGGGATAGAGGAACCAAGAGGGGTTGACTGATCTGAAGTGCAGGCAGTTGTGCAGACTCCTGAGCATGGGGCTGGTATCTGATGAACCTGGCTTGGGATGGCCAGGGATTTTTTTTTTTAATAAATCATAAATTTTATTTGAAATGTAAACATCACTAAAATGCACATATGTTATGTGGTGCTATTAATTACTGTGTGTGGCTTTTCTAGCCATGGTCTTTTGATTCCCACCCAGGTGATTGGCTGGAGTTGTGCAAATAAGATAATTGTGGCCCACCAAGGGGATTGGTCAGTTTTGCCTTAAAAGAGAGCCAATTCCAGAGCAGGGAGGAGGAGCCCACCACCACCAAGGAAGGAGAGACCAGCAGGAGAGACCCAGCAGCAGAGACCCAGTGGCAGGAGATGGTGTAGTAGGCTTCCTGGCACACACAGAGAGAAAGTTGAGTGCCTTTGGGCAGAGACTGAGGGCCAGGGAGAGGCATGCCTATGACCACAGCTGGGGAGAGGCTATCCTGATGGAAGAATTGTATCCTGAGTGTTCTTGAGCCTGTGTTGTAATTGTTACTTCCCTAATAAACTCCATAATCGTGACTATGGTCTGTGAGTTCTGTGTGGCCATTGCAATGAATTATTGAACCCAGTAGAGAGTGCTGTGGGAGGGACAGTTGGTGTCAGAATTGATGGAGATGGTGGAGAGAGGAGGCTTGTCTGGCCTCCACCTCATGGGAGTCAGCCTTACGCTGTTGATCTTGGTTCTCCTGCCCCCTTGTGGGGTTGGAGGAGGCCAGACACCTCCCCCACACTGTCTTTACATGTTAAAATACTATAATTTGAAAAAAATTCTTTTTTTCTTTTTGCATAAGACATCATTATAATATAAAATCTATGTCATACAATAGACATGCAAAGTTTCATCTGAGCAAGTCAAAGCCAGAATGGGAAATGTACACATGTAATACTTTACCATAATGATCTGGGAAAGATGAAATGTAGCCTTTGGAAACATGGTGTGGTGCTGGTTTTAAAATAAGGGAAGTTCCTACAGAAAAGGAAAATGATCTTGATGAAGATAGTCTTGGACCCTTTGCATTTTGGCTAATGATTCCAGAGAAGCTCCCATCAATGGCTTTGGACAGGAAAGTGGTTGTCTGTGCAAGCCTGGGGGGCTGAGATCCCTCAATGCACCCACACGAGTGAGTTCCTGTAACGAAGGAGCTTCACAACACCCTCCCACCCCCCAACCCCTAGTAATGCATAATCGTTTAGTAGATACCTCCTGCCAGAAGTCTCACCCTCAGGGTCCTTAGGGATGGGGCCCAGGGAATGAGCTCCTTGCTTTGAACTTGGGAACTGATACTGGGCTGATGCCCTGCCCCCTAGCATGACATCTGGGCTATGCTGGGAGTAGCCGCGTCCTCCAAAGGGCAGCCTGAGGAGGGACCCACCGGAGTCCAGCTGGCCCCTGTGCTCAGAGTGGAAGGGGCAGCCTCTAAGTGCCTGGGGATTGCTCTGCAGGTACGCAGTGTGTATCACATTTCCAGAGGAGTGCTCATGGTGGCCTGTCAACACAGCCTCTTAGAAGAGATGCCAAGGATGTTTTGACCTAATGCTGGGTGGTTAGGGTGAGAGAGGAGGTGCCACAGAAGTGGCTGGCAACAAGGATCTTGGAGATGTGGTGAGGCGAAGCCTGGGTCCACTTCCAGGAGGAACTGGATTCATGCTGTTCCTTGCTAAGCAGTGATAAAGGTGAGGTTTGCCCACCTTGCCCCTTTGTTAGCATCGCATGACACCGTTTGTTTAAGAGACTCTTCTTTCCCAGTTGTCATACCAGGATCTTAAGTGCCAATATTTATTGCTTTCTAATGCCTAAAATTTATATGTAGATATACTATCAGTCTTGAAACTTTATTTGATACAAGTTCAAAAGCTCACTTTATATCTTCTGCTCACTCCTAGGACTGTTTCTACTATCCAGACGGCCTCTCTATGTAGTTTTTGTTTTTAATGTCACTTGTGACATACACTTTAGCAGCAATAAGTAAACATTGCTGGGGAGTTATTTATAGTCCTAGAAATATAGTTAAAAAATATATATATTTTGCAAGGGTTATATCCTGACTTTGGGTATGTCTCAAGCTTCAATTTCTGGAAGGATAAAGGAAAACCAAGTACAGAAGAAACAAATGGCAACTAAAGATGGTAAGTTGTTGAATATTTGGGTGATAGTAAATTTACGTGAATTGCAAAAGTATGAACGCTTTCCTTTCAGCTTTCCATGGATGAATAAACAAGGTTGGAACTGCCTCTTCCCAAACTGTTTTAATCTTTTTCAATTTTTCTGGTGTCTCTTCACATAATTATGTGGTCAATAGTTATTAATTTATTTGGCACTTATCATGCCAATGTTAATTCATGTATATCTAATAGCTTTAATTAGAGTGGGGAGAAATTTTCTGATATTATGGGCTAATTCTAATGTATTTACTGAGAGAAAATAAATATTTTCACATGAATCCCTCTGCAGTTTACTCATGAATATACTCTTACCCTAGGATATACAGAGTGACATTGAAATCTATCTATACTCAACAAAATAGTGACAGTTTGAAAATTGGTTAATATTTATATTGGTACCTAACATAACCTTTTTAAACCCATATATGAGAACAAATCACCCAGCAACCACATTTCCCTATCAACTGTATTTCTACTTTATACTTCTTAAGCTAGAAATGTTACAGGTTGAACTAGACCTCTGTTAGTGGGAAGATGATGGCTGAAGGGAACACGTCTTCTCTTGATCATTGATGGCTACCTCGACTCCCTTGCTCCTTCCTGAGCCCATCTCCTCTCACCACTCCATTGACTCCTGCCAGTCCTCCATGCTTGAGTCTCAGTCTGTGACTTTTCTTTCATTTGAAATTTAATGTAGGGTCTAAGGCTGAGCTTTGGAGAGCCAGGTTATGAGATTTAAGTCCTAAAGATCCTTGAGCCTACATTTCTCTGGACATCCCATATAAAGGTTAGTAAATCAACATTTTTTACTGCCTTTGATACAAGTAATTACTTACTATATGTGACTTCTATGAATTAACTTCACTTTTAATGCTTGAAAAGAATTGTTTAGATTTCATGTTTCCATGACCATGTTTCTAGGCTGTGTAATGTATTTCCACCTCTAGTAATACTAATGAAACTTCTTATTCTATTTGTTCTTTTACAAAAACATCCTGATCACTTGGAATGGCTTTGGGTGTAAGGTGCAGGATCAACTTAAAGTCAAGAATTATAGTTTGAAGTTTTAGACATGTATCAGACAATACGATGGATCTGCATTTTAAAACTCAGTATAATGCTCTCCCCACTTTATTACTTAGAAAAGACAGACATATTTACAAACTGAGTACCTAGATTTTAAAAAAAACAGATTTGTAAAACATTGCATAATTATATGAAAATGAAAATTTAATACTAGTGATGCTACCAGATTATAAACATCTTGGGAGTTGGGATGATGTCTTTTCTATGTTTGCATTGGCTGGATCAATCATATAGCCTGTACTCAGTAAAACTTTTAAGGGAAATAAATAACTTCTATGTTCATTTTTTTTGTCAGACAAAACAAGTAAATTCATGACTGATTTTCAAAATATTCCCTGACTTTCTCGATTTGAAGACTTTAGAATTTCTCTGATTTAAAAACATTTTAAAATTACAACAAATATACCTTCAAAGTTTTAGATACACTTTTTGTTTAAAACGGATTCAGTTAAGAGTGGAACAGCAAGGAAACCTTATTTTAACACTTAAGTGCACTTATGCAATAATGTCAAACCAGAAGCTATTTTCTAGTATTGGTAATAATCAATCACATAATGCATACGAGATTGAATAACTATTATGTTTCTCTTTTAAAGGAGGTGAATTCAGGCTGACTGTAAGCTCACTGAGGGCAGATGCCATTCCTTACTCACATGTAGACCCCGCTGCATAGTATAGTGCCTGGTATATAACCAGTGCTCTGTAATTGCATATACACATGTCTTTTGAATGAATGACTGAATGGAAGCATGAACATACTATTCTGTTAATACATTTCTAGAACAATCTAGAATTGAACTGATTTTTTAAGAGTTTCATCAGATTTTATAGGCCATGTAAAAAATTTCATTTATTCCAATGTTTAAAAGAATGGCATACTCTCCACGTACTGTTCATTCCTCTGCCTGAAATGCTCTGGCCCAGAGCAACAGCAAGCGTTCTGAGGTCAAGCTACAAAAACTAACTCTGGCTGATTTAAGAAGAAAAATTATTAAAAGTATTAAAAGATAATGATAGGAACAGCACAAAGAGTAAACCCTAATGTAAACTATTAATAATGCATCAGTATTGGTCTATCAGTTGTAACAAACTCCAGCATTCTTGGGAGTGCAAGAATGCAAAATGTTAATGTTAGGAGAAGTAATATGCCAGGGGGATGGGAATACAGTGTGCTTTACTTCCTGCACAATTTTTCTGTAAACCTAAAACTACTCTAAAAACTAAAGTCTATTAAAAAAAAAAAAGAATGGCATATTTCTATTTCATAAGTTAACCTATGTGCTTTCCCACACCCACACAACATCCAAGTATCACTTTTACAGTGGAGAAACCTGGTTTAACCAAGTGACTGTAGTTTATATCATTATTTATGGGGCAGATAGTGTGTGCTTTGTGTTAGGGTGCACTGAGAAGTTCACAGCATCACTTGTGTCAAATTATTCTTGTCTAAATGTGTATAATCTGGACTTAATAATGAGGAAACATTAGACAAACCCAAACTGAGAGACTTTCTACACAATTACTGGCCGGTACTCTTGACAAAATATCAAGATCATAAAAGACAAGGAAAAATTGAGAAATTGTTCCCTATTAAAGGAGAATAAAAAATATAAGCAAAGTTGTTTACTCACATAGTAGAAACTGGACTAAAAAGATAGCAGTACTTTTTCTAGAACCAAATTCAACCACCAAAATTATTATATTAAAACTCAAGAACAATTCAGTGCAAATTTGATTATGGATTGAATTCTATTCTAGGAAAAAATTATTCAACACACACACACACACACACACACACACACACACACACACACACATGCATATATATATCCATTCCTCACGTATTGACATGGTTAGGTTCCAAAGACAAGGTCATTATGTGAAATCAGCATTATGCAAAAATGGAGGATGACCACATCAAATCACAAAATGGAGAATGACTACATCATTACATAACTGCCAAATTCATCATTACATAATTGTCAAATTCATCATTACATAACTGCGAAACCACTAAGAATCATGGCCCAGCCAAGATGACGCACAACCTTTACCGTCACAGCCAGCATTACTCTTGCCTCATACCTTGACATTTGTTGCTGCCAGACCTATGTCACTGACGTGCAAAATAGTCAGTAGATTTTTTACTACTGTTGTAAATGGATATGTCGGATAACGAGATAGTCAATAAGGAGTAGATGTATTTTCTTCTGTTGAGAGGATATTCATCAGGAGATTGTCAAAATTTGAATAAGGTCTGTAGATGAAATAATGGCGCTATATTTATGCTAATTTCTTGATTTTAATATTTCTATTACGGTTATATAAAAGAAATATACTGAGTTAATTAGAAGTAAAGGGACATAATGTCTGTAACTTGCTCTCAAATGGTTCAGAGGGAAAAAAATAACTGCCTATTTTTATTTAATCAAATGATAAAGCAGATATGTTACCATTTAGTAAAGTTGGGTGAAAGGTGTAAGGTAATTTTTTGTATTATTTTCACATTTTCTCATAAATCTGAAATTATTTCAAGATAAAATGAATAATTTTGCTTATACTCTACCCTTGCCCACTGCCTCAGAATCTTCTTCCAGAAACTTAAAAGAAAAAAAATTCTGAGCCTGGAAACATACAAAATTTGTCCCTAAGATGCTAACATGGCCCTTCCTTACTCTTGAAGCATCCATTCCACAAACTTTGAGCAGTGACTATGTTCCTGGCCATGTGTGTCTGGCTGGTGAGGAGTTTGGGGTTGGTCTCACTTCCAAGGTTTAAGGACATGGGTAGGAGAGCTCAGTAATTAGGAGCAAGGCTGTGAACCCAGACCAACTACGTTCACATCCTATCTTCCATCTACTAGCTCCATATCTTTAGGCAGGTTATTTAGCTCTCTGTGTTTCGCCTATAAAAAAATAAATGTAGTACCTATCTCTATGAGTTTTTAGAAGGATTAAATGAGTTAATAAGTGCATAATACATAAAAAAATTCTGGCACCTAGGACATATTCATTAAATGCTACCTTGATGTTGATGTTGTTGATGATGATGATAGGGGCATCATACAGATGGAAGTTTTGGGGGTACAAGCAATCTGAGCTTAAATTGTAGTTTTGCCTCTCACAAGCTGTGGTAAGGAGTGTCCAAAGATGGTTCCAAGTGAACCATACCTCCTGGTATCCTTCTTTAGCTGTCTCCTCTCACACTGAATCTAGGCAGGCTGACTTTCATTAAAGAAAATGAGGTAGAAGTGACCCTGAGCCATTTCTGAGCCTAGTCTTTAAAAAAGCAGCTTCCTCCCTCTTGGAAAGTTCATATTGGGAGCCCTGAGCTGCCACATAAAACATACAGCTTTCTTTGGTACAGTCTACAAGGGATGGATAACCAAATTATTTCCCACTTGCTCTCACCACAAATAATGTTGAATGTAGCAGTTGAACATTGTCACACAGGTCCTCTTATGACACGTGAGGATTTCTTTAGAATGCCTTCACAGGAACCAAACTGCTGGGTCAGTATTCAGTTTGATCAAGTACTGTATTCCAGATTGCTACCAGATTGAGGGCAGCAGATCTGCGTATATGTATCGTTAATCAATGTTCACTCTACAGGGCTTTTGTGCTAACCAGATTTTTGCCCACCGATACTGACCATCTTCAACCTGGACCTTTGTTCTTAATACTTGAGGGGAAAGATTAGGTAATTAATATCCTAAGACAAGATAAGGGAGAAGCAAGAGTCAACTAAAATGTTCCTGCAACTTCTCCTCTCACTACCATCTTTCACTGTCTTTCATCCCAGTGCTGCAGTCCCTCTCCCCTTCCCTCCCACATTGCCACATCACAGTCTGGAGGTTTCTCGATATTTTGCTAGTTTCTGGAATCTTTATTTTGTCTCTGTAATGATTAATTTTATCTGTCAACTAGGCTAGGATATTGTCTTAGGCTGGGTTCTCTAGAGAAGCAAAACCAGAAAAGTATATAAATACATATATAGGGAGAGATTTATATAGAGAGCATGGAATGTCCCAAGTCCATGGGTCAGCATGGTCTCGGTGAGCAACTAGCTCAATTGGCATAACACAATTTATAAAGACAGTGTTCTACATTCTACCTTGGTGAGTAGCATCTGGGGTCTTAAAAGCCTCTGAGCAGCCACCTAAGATACTCCACTGGTCTCACCCCTTCGGGAACAAGGGAGAATGAAGAAAGCAAGATACAAGGGAAAGATTAGTCCAAAGGACTAATGGACCACAACTACCACGGCCTCCACCAGAAGGAGTCCAGTACAACTAGATGGTGCCCGGCTACCACTGTTGACTGCTCTGACAGGGATCACAACAGAGGGTCCCAGACAGAGCTGGAGAAAATGTAGAACAAAATTCTAACTCACAAAAAAGACCAGACTTACTGGTCTGACAGAGACTGGAGAAATCCTGAGAGTATGGCCTCCAGACACCCTTTTAGCTCAGTAATGAAGTCACTCCCAAGGTTCACCCTTTAGCCAAAGATTAGACAGTCCCATAAAACAAAATGAGACTAATGGGGCACAACATCCCAGAGACAAGGACTAGAAGGCAGGAGGGGACAGGAATCCAAGGTGGAGAAGGGACAGTGTTGACAAGTCAGGGGGTTGTTAACCAATGTCATAAAACAATATGTGTACTGTTTAATAAGAAACTATTTGTTCTGTAAACCTTCATCTAAAGTATGATAAAAAAAAGTTAAAAAAGAAAACCAAGTCCATGGTTCAGGATAGAGGTTTCTTCTCCTGATTCACACAGCTGCAGGGACTGGTGACAGGTCAGTGAGCTTGCTCACAGGCTGCGAAGATGGATGAATCCCAAAATCAGCAGGCAAGACTGCAGGTAAGCTGCTAGCTCAAGTCCCGAGAACTGGAGGTCAGACAAACAGGAGTCAGCTGCAGGATCCAGAGTGAGGAATAGCCAATGAGCTTTGCCAGAAAGTCCACTTATATTCAATGCAGGCCACATGCCCAAGGATGCTCCCTTTCAGCTGATTGGCTACTCATAGCTGATCCCATCATGGAGGTGATGACAACATCATATGACTGCCAAACCACTGAGAATCATGGCCCAGCCAAGTTGACTCACAACCTTAACCATCACAGATATGATGCCCAGTTGTTAGGTCAAACACTAGTCTAGATGTTGCTGTGAAGGTATTTATATATGATTAACATTTACAATCAGTTGACTTTAAGTAAAGCAGATTATCTGCCATAAAGTGACAGTCAATCAGTTGAAGCCCTTAAAGAATAAAAACTGAGGTTCCCCGAGGAAGAAGAAATTTCTGTCTCAAGACTATAACATAGATATCCCACCAGAATTTCCAGCCTGCCACCTGACCTATGGATTTTGGACTTGCCAATCCCCACGATTGCATGAGCAACTTCCTTAAAATAAATCTCTCTCTTCTCCCTCCTCTTCTTTCCTTTTCTCCTCTCCCCCTACTCCCCATATATATATATATATATATATATATATATATATATATATATATATATACCCTATCAGTTCAGCTTTTCTGGAGAAACCTGACTAATACTGTCCACTTTTATAATTTCTCCAAGGTACAGGACACTACCCCATGCTATTTCACAATCTTTCGTTTTGTTTTTTGAACATTTTATTGCAGTTTGGGTGAAAGTTTACAGAGCAAATTAGTTTCCCATTCAACAATTTATACACATTTTGTTTAATGACATTAGTTGCAATCACTCAATGTGACAACACTCTACCCACTTCCTCCCTGAGCTCCCTATTTCCATTTGCCCATCTTTCCTATCCCTTCTTGCCTTCTGAACTTTGTTTTTGGGCAAATGCTGCCCTTTTTGGTCTGGGATGGTTGATTGTTCTGAGGAGCACGTTCCTCATAGGTGTTATTGTTCACTTTATAGGCCTGTCTATTGTTTGTCTGAAAGGTGATCTCCGGGAGTGGGTTCATTTCCAGGTTCGAAGGATGTCTAAGGGCTGCAGTCTCGAGGGACCCACCGTCTCTATCAGACTAGCAAGTCTGGTCTTTTTCATGAATTTGAATTTTGTTCTGTATTTTTCTCCCACTCTGTCTAGGACCTTCTACTGTGAATCTGATCAGAGCCGTTGGTATTGGTGCTGGGCACCATCTAGTTCTTCTGGTCTCAGGCTAGTGGAGGCTGTGGTCCGTGTGGTCCATTAGTCTTTTGGAATAATTGTTTCCTTGAGACTTCCATTTTCTTCACTCTTCTTTGCTCCAGACAGGAAGAGATCAATAGCTGTATCTTAGATGGCTGCTCATAAGCTTTTAAGACCCCAATCTCTACTCACCAAAGTAAAATGTAGAACATTGTCTTTATGGACTATGTTATGCCAATTAACCTAGATGGCCCCTATTTTACAATCTTTCTAAGATGCAGGGAGGGCCAAAGTTATCTCAATTATATTGAACCTCAGTTTTATTAACATCCACTAAAGAAAGTTAAGTTAAATCACAAAGGGTGGGCCAATGGAGCAGTCCATTTGCATGAGAGTCTGACAAAATTCTTGAAAACGACAATGACTGATAATGCTTAGGCTAATGCTCAGTTCTCCTAAGACTAAGACCTTCTAAGCCACCAGGGGAGAGCCATCCTCTGACCTATCAGGCAGCACACATTTTAGATAAGAAACTTGAGGAGGAGTCAAGAAATAAATCTTGACCTACCAATAACAGTTTGAGATCAGACGTAAGAAAATATTTTAATTGTAAAACATAGGCTAGAAGATAAAAAATAAAGCCAGAATGCACCGTTAAGTATAAGGGTCTGTTCCAAGTCTGCCATCTAAGCAAACAAACCTCCCAACTGACAAATGGTATGGAGAAGCAGGGAATGCATCCCTGGGGCAGGACGGTGTTTGGAAACGGATTTTGATAATGGAGATATCCAGTAATAACATATTTCATCCTAAGATCTCAATGTTCTTTATAAATACAGCGTACAATCAAGTACTCAGCTGCATTTTACAGGTATGTAAACTGAGTTGTAGCAATGGAGTTATATACTAATGGAATGGAATGGAAGCTTGAGAGTGGCCTCCAATACTTGCCGAACTGCTTGCCTATGATGTACCATTTTATTTATGCTCCTCCTTTTTTCCTCTTTTAAGTACATGGATAATTAGACTTGACAGGGGCTGGGTGTTTCAAGCTTTTTGTCTGTATATGTATGTGCATTTGTCTGTGTATATGTGGAAGTATATACTCACATATATCCCACTCTGTTCTGTTATGGTTATTATATTTATTCTGCCCTCTGAAGGAAATAGGGCTTATTAATAAGTCAGCAAGTAGTTTTCTGATTATTACCTTCCGTCATAACAATATTTTTCTCATGCTTCTCTGGCTCATATGACATGTCCGTTGCTGTTGTCAATATGTCAGAGCATTCCCCTCCATATTTAACGTGTTTTGTTCTAAACCAAGTGTATCAAGTAGATATAATTTTGCGATGTTTCTTTTCTAGCAGTACAACCTGCCATTTGAGTGGAAATGCCTGGTAAACAGAATTTAATTTTCCGACGTGTTTTCTTGTTAGACCTTGTGGAAACTCCAATTTACATTTTCTTTCATTTTCCACTGAGTTCTGGGTTCACAGGATAAGTGATTCTTTCTAGGAACTGAAGTTTATCTAAGCCACAGGAGCACCTTGGTTTATGAAAACTGATATAAGAAAACTACTTGCAAAAAAGAAACCAGGAGGTTTTTTTTTCCAGAAGTGTTCTTTAGTTTACTGGAGGGATTTGCCAAGGGGTTGCTCCCAAAGCCAGCTTTTCAAGTACATCTGCTTATTTTACACATCATTAACAATCTGACAAAGAAACCAGGGCAGAGACAATTAAAGAATTAGGAATCTATTGTCAATTAAAGAGCAATTAAAAATAAGGACACGTTTTTCTGGATTTACAGTGGATCTCAACGTGAAAATGTGGTTGCCACACTTAATGAGGGCACGTGTACAGAGAAGCCTGCTTGAGAACCTGATATTCTTGCTCTCCACTGAATTGCCCACTCTCCTGGGCTGAGCTCTGTTAGAAGGCCACAGAAGTTTTTAGTGTTTAAATAAGGTCTTTGTTCTCAAGGAACTTACCATCTAATAAGTAAGATCAAATTGATGAATGCTTAGCTCTTGCACATAGGGAGGTGTGAACTGGTCTGGAAGTTAGATTAAATAGTGTAGTTAGTGAACCTCAGTTTTCTATATCTTAAAAAAACACTAATAATCTTTACCTGTTACTTTTTAGGGTTGTTGTGGAAATCAAATCTTACAGAAGATAGGTTTTGATTTGTGGCCTAAATACTGAAGGTAAATAACCCAAGACTATGGCACAAACTGACAGCTTAGTGAAATGGGAAGAACATGCAGTTTAGCTTCTGGAAATTTGATTCTGACTGCATCACTTAACTAGCCATGTGACCTGGGTGAAGCTACTTAACGTTTCTGAGCCTCAGTTCTCTATATCTTCTAACAACATTAATAATCTTTATCTATTATAGTTCATAGGATTGTTATGGAAACCAAATGAGATTTATTTGAAAATACTCAGCCCAGTCTCTACTTGACTTGCTGTATTCTAATCTACACCCATAAAGGGGTCATGCATCCTCCATCCACATCTGCCTCTGAGCTGGCACTCCTGGTCCAGGTTAGTGGAACATCAGCCTGAACTGAGAGGGTGGGCCCTGGGGAAAGCCTGGACGACGAGCCTTGGAGAAAATGATTGACGCTAATGAAGAGCAGCCTTCAGGTTGGGGCCCACCTTTGAAACATTAGATCTATAAGACCAGAAATTTGAAACTTAAGCAATAAATAAAGGGAAAAAATAAAAAGGTCAACATAAAAAAAAAAGACGAAGAAAGAAGGGTTTAGCACACAAAGAGGCAGAGAACTTTGATGGGTGGTGGTTCTCCTGAGGCCAGAGATCAGTGTTTTGCAATTCAAATATTTGTCTGTAATTATTGAATGAATGAATGAATGGGAAATCCCTGTTTCCCATGTACTAGCTGTAGGGTTTTCTGCAGAGACACGTGCAGGCACTGACATGCTGGAAAGATGCATTAGGAATATGGATTGCCTGTGACTTTCCCATATCCACTGTTCTATCAGCTTCTGTCATGAATTTAAAAGAGAAATGATAGTCCTTTTGAAAGCTAGGCTGCCAATACCTGGAACTCACTCTTCCCCTTTGCACAGGCACAGAGGGCTAAAAAATAGGAGGGTCAATAGTGAAGAGTAAAAGGGGAGCAGGAGAAACAATCTTAGAACATGATTCTTCCACTTCTGTGTAGAAGGCAGCCATGGCATAACATGGGGTGGGAAAAGTCACCAGCTGTGGAAAATACTTCTCCCCCGCCATTGGTAATAAGAAGATCCAAAAGTAAGATGATTTGTGGAAAAAATTTAAATTTCTGGGCTTCTATTAAAAACATCCAAATTATATCAGGAGTTATTCTGCTTCAAAAGTTGCCCTGCTCTCTAGTTAGGCAGTAGCTCTTGGCTAAAATATCTGAGATACCCAGTCGACTTTCCCCTTAGTTCTGACAAGACTTGTTTTTTTTAATTTTTATTTATTTAAAATGCCAACAGCTGTCAGATAGTGACAACTTTTCATCCAGGAATAATCTAATAGTCTATTAGATTATTAGATGTCAGTGGATACCTGGGCCTCTCCTATACTAACTTTTCTTGAATATTACCTTTGCTCTTGGGACTTGACACCAAAGAGATGAATGTTAGCTAGAAGTCAAATTTTAATGCATCTAGTTAGATTTATTCCTGAGAAGTTACCTGGTCCACAGAATCAGAAAATGGTAGGGCTGAAGGGCAGAGCGAAATGTCAACTAATTCATCCTTTACCTCCATGCCGTCCCTGGAGTTACTCAAATGTGGTACTCATTTAAATTATGCTTGTTCTGCTGAGCTTGGCTATATGTCATTTCCTCCTCTGTAAACTCTGCTGCAAATTCTGTAGTGTGACATTTGTTTCACTGATAGCACTGATAACTGCTGCCACAATGCCGTCTAATACAACAAGATCTGATTTGTGATTGAACCAGCACAAGCCACTAGTATCTGATTTCTTCAAATGCCTTTCTAAGGATACATTTGGCTTTCATCTAATCTTGTCTGCTATGGTTTTCCTAATATCCTGGGTTGGATTTGCTACCTAAGAATGAGTGCATTCTGTCAATATAGAAACCATTCTCAGGGACTAGGGAAGAAGCAAGAGCTCTGGTCTTCTGGACTTTATAACTTCTCTTTCAGCTGCTTTTAATAAATGTCCCTTTGATAATGCCTTTTCCACTGAAGAAAAACAAAGGTAGAGCTGGGAAGGAACTTCAGTTTCCTCTCTAAGAAAAAGTTCAACCAGGTTTAAGTTTTCTGGGTTATATTGAAAAAGAGAACATGAGTCAGTCCTGACTTCCTTCCTCTGGGCCCTTTGGGGACACACCATCTCAGGAGAGGATTCTTTCTCCCATTTCTATCTCTCTGCTCCTTTATGCACACTTTGGGAATTCTACTTGTGGTCACTCTGTGGATGAATTTCATTGGAAAAACTGCACACTATTAAATCAAGACATAGTAATGTCTTCTCCGCAGCCCAGAGGGGGTTAGAGAGGTAACTGCTGGATGGACTGCAGCCTGCCCTGTCGCAGGCTCTAGGGCTTGTGGCCATCTCAGACTCACTTGACTTGATAGTCAACGTGGCTGTCTTTCCCCTCCAGCTCCACTGAAATCCAAAAAGTCAGGCCGAGCTCTGTCTGCTCTGACACCGTATTGTACTTGCCCAATTTTCAACATGGTACAATCTAGTTACAATTAGACTGCTGATGGCCACTTGTTTGGTTGATCAAGTGTGAGACCCTCCCAAAGCTCCAGGGGATCCTACGTACTAATAATTTGCTTTTTTTTCTTTTTCCCCCAGTGGAATAACCACAAATAGCACACAGGCTACAACTGAGATTCCTCTCTCTCATCTAACCTTTCCAGAGTTTAGAGTTAACCTCTATGTGCCTTTATTTGTGTGTGCATGTGTGTGTGTGTGTAAGAGAGAGAGAGTCATACTCTATCTTATAATTTAATAATTAGCTTCTTCTTCAGTGATAGGATGGAGGTATTGCTTATTAAGTCTGCAGACGGGACTATGCTGGGCAAGCTAATAAGGAATAAAGCTAGTTAATTTCAGAGCTGCAATGGGAAGTAGATGGGACTGTCAGCAAGTGTGGCATCACATAGGTCAAGAATGTGAAACAGAAAGAACACAGCTTTGTAGGGATAAACCAGGAAAGTTTAAATGACCAAGTAGAATAAATGTTCAGAATATAAAATTCAGGAAAATTCTCTTCATTGTGAATTGAGAAGAGGAACAAGAAAAACCTTTATCCTTTTTAGATGGAAGGCTGGGAAACTGCTAGAAATTAAGAAGAAAGTTGGCAAACAGAATGTCTGAATAATAGAAAATCAGCTAAGACCACATGACTAGATAGCTTCTCAGGGAAAGGCAGACTTCAACTAGATCAGGTGATAACGTGCTTGATTTGCCCTTAAACATTCAACATTATTGATTTGACATATTTTTTCTTATCTACTATATGACTCACTGCAGTTTCCCACATTGTAATTTTTTTTAGCTTTTTACTTTGATGTGATTTTAAATTTACATAAAAGTTTCAAAGATAAAGAAATTTTGTATAAACTGCACCTAGATTTTGCAAACGTTAACATTTTACCACATTTGTTTCATTCTCTCTCTGCCTCTGTCTCTCTCTCCTCTCTCTGTGTTTCAACATTTTTTGGGAACTGTTTTGAAGTAAATTGCAAATGTCATACCTCTTTACCTCTAAATACTTGTGTATATTTCTTAAAAATGAAGAAATTCTTTTACATAACCATAGTACAATGACCAAAATCAGAAAAATAATACTATAGTATTATCAGATTTATAGATTTGATCAATTTTCCGATTTTCCCACTAATATCTTTATAGTACAATATTTTTTTTTCTGGTTCATAACCCAATCCATGATCACACATTGCACCTGCTTGTCATCAGAATAACCTTTTTTAAAACCCAGATCTATTAGTATTGCTCCCTGACTAAAACTTCTATGGTGATTTCCTACTTTTCTTAGGATAGAAATAAAATGTCCATGGCTAAGGCTGATATTTAGCTGGTATGCAGCACTACAGCTGTTACTGATTGAAATATTTTTCCTCAAAATATGTGTTATAATACCAACACTTTTACCTGTCGATATAATACCAGTTGGGAATAGAATTTTTCTTTGTTATGTTAATGAGGTCATATCAGTAAAGGGTGTGTCTTAAACCAATCATTTCTGAGGTATAAAAGAACAGATCAGGTACAGAAGCAAGCAAACACAGATGGGGTAAGATAGATGCTAGGCCACATGAATATCACCCAGGAACCAAGGAATAGAAGCTGAAAAGAGACAAGGACATTTCTTAAGAGCTAACAGAGAGAGAATGTCTTCCTCTAGAGGTGGTGTCCTTAATTCAGACTTTTACCCTCCTAAACTGTGAGAAAATAAGTGTCTGTTTGTTAAAGCCACTAACCTGAGGTATTTCTGTTAAAGCAGCACTAAGAAACTAAGAGAACAATCATGCTGGATTGTTAACGGACAGTGTCCCTTCTAATTGTCTGGAGCCCCTCAAATTGGCCAGTGCCTGGGCCAGTTGTTGCTGGTAGGTGCCTTCCAGTCAGTTCCTATGTACAACAGAAAAAAACACAGCCCAGTCCGGTGCCATCCTCAGAATTGTTGTTCCGCTTGTGTCCATTGTTGCAGCCACTGTGTCATTCCATCTCATTGAGGGTCTTCCTTTTTTTCCCTGACCTTCTACTTTACCAAGCATGATGTCTTTCTCCAGGAACTGGTCCCTCCTGATAACATGTGCAAAGTATGTGACATGAAGTCTTGCCATCCTTGCTTCTAAGGAGCGTTATGGCTGTACTTCTTCCAAGACAGATTTGTTCATTCTTCTGGCAGGCCATGCTGTATTCGCCAACACCATAATTCAAATGCATCAATTCTTCTTCGGTCTTCCTTATTCATTGTTCAGTTTTCGAATGCATATGAGGCAAATGAAAAGACCATGGCTGGGTCAGATGCACCTTAGTCCTCAAAGTGTCATAGCTGCTTTTTAACACTTTAAAAAATTTTTTTGCAGCACATTTGCCCTATGTAATACATCATTTGATTTCTTGGCTGCTGCTTCCATTGTGTTGATTGTGGATCCAATAAAATGAAATCTTTGACAGCTTCAATCTTTCCTACGTTTATCATGATATTGTTTACTGGTCCGGTTGTGAAGATTTTTGTTTTCTTTATGTTGAAATGTAATCCATACTGAAGGCTATAGTCTTTGATCTTCATCAGTAAATGCTTCAAGTCCTCTTCACTTTCAACAAGCAAGGTTGTGTCATCTGCATATTGAAGGTTGTTAATGAGTCCTTCTCCAATCCTGATGCCTCATTCTTCTTCATATAGTCCAGTTTCTCTGATTATTTGCTCAGCATACAGTTTAAATAAGTATGGTGAAAAGATACAACCTTGATGCACACTTTACCTGATTTTAAATCACGCAGTATCCCTTTGTTCTGTTCAAACAACTGCCACTTGATCTATGTCCAAGTTTCTCATGAGCACTGTTAAATACTCTGGAATTCCCATTCTTTGCAATGTTATTTATAGTTTGTTATGATCCACATGATCAAATGCCTTTATATGGTCAGTAAAACACAGGTAAACATTTTTTTGGTATTCTCTTCTTTCATCCAAGATCGTCTGACATCAGCAATGTTATTTCCTGGGCCAAGCTGCTTGTTATATATTTACTATTATATATATTACTACTGATCATGCCCCACAAGACTCTGCTTTCCTTTCCAGATTCGTGCTTTGCCATATTTTCTCAAGATGTTGTTGCTTCATTCATAGTTGTCAAGAACTGTGAAGATCCTGAGATTTTACAATATATGAAAGCTAATATGGTAGTCTGCCACAGTTGTATAGATGATGCAGAAGACAGGAGATTCCTTGGTTAGAAATAAAGGCTTAGCAAGAAGATTCATTGGTTCACATTGGTTCTCCTTGCCCCCCAGTCCATGAGGGCAATGCTGAGGTGAGCCTACTTGGATGCTGTGCACACTGAGTCTTCACCACAGCTGAGGAACCCTGCATTTAGAAAAACCCCAATTTTATAACTGAGCTGCTAGCAAACTTGCCCAAACTTTGTTCTGGAGAAAGAACAAATCCTGTTCAGAAATAAATTTTCTCTGCCCCAGAGGGAAACACTATCTCTGTCTTCTACTGTCATTTGCTATATAAACACCCTTGGAAAGATAGTCCGACATATAACTGATACAATACCTGCAGACATACCGTGGAAAATTAACTCTCAATAGCGCTGGACATCTTTTATTTTTTCGAATGGGCTATTCTCCCTCCAAAGGTTCTTGCATGGACTGTTTTTTTTTTTGGAAACATTTTCCCCTCTTCTCTCTTCCTCATCAAATTAACCTTCCTTTAAAGCTCAACTTAAGAATTTCGCACACAGGTAATTCTTCTTTAGTCACCTGGGTTAGGTCATGTTCCCCTATAGATCACTATACATTTCTTTAAGAGGACTTACCTCATTTTGTGATTTATGTTAGTATAAATATCAGATTAATGTCCATTTCTTATGATGACATAATATCATAAGTTTCAAGGACTGTGCCGTATTGCTTGACTTGAATCTCCAAGATATATCACAGTAATCCAAAACCAAACTCGTTGCCATTGAGTTGATTCCAACTTATTAGCAACTCTATAGGACAGCTTAGAACCACAGCAGGTGGATTCAAACTGCTGACATTTTGGTTAGTAGTTGAGCTCTTAACCACTGTACCACTAGGACTCCTGGCATGTAAAAGAGTCTCTTAATATTTGTGGACTGAAAAAAATGTATGTGTCAGGCATATAGTATTTAAATTAACAGAACATGTGGTTATATAGTATCTTAGTAGTTTTTTTAGAATTTTCTTTGTATTTTATTTTATCACAGAACCTGTAAATAATGAGAATTTTATTTATACATATATAAGGTCTATATATTTACATCTCATTGAGTTTGGTGTGTGTGTGTGTGTGTGTGTGTGTGTGTGTCACTGCAGTGGCTATAATCAATAGTATAATGACGAAAATACTATTGAGAGTGGATATTCTTTTGTTTTGGCTAAAATGAGAATGGTTCTGACCATTAATTAAGCAAGGGCTTCTAAGAGAGACCTTTAAAGAAGTTTCCTTTTATTCATCGTTTGCTAAGAATTTTCATTAGGAATGATATTAAGTTTTATTAACCATTTTTTCCCCCAATATTTTCTCTTTTAGCCTGTTGACGGTATCAGGAGATTACACTGTTAGATGATTTTCTCATGTTGAACAATTATTTTGTTCCAAGAAAAACATTACTTGATTATTACATTTAAGCTTTTGCATGCAAATAACTGAGTTCTCAGTTTAAAGTCAAATAATAAAGGCAGACATTTACCTCATATTACAAGAAATCTGGAGTTAAATTGTTCCAGGAATGGTTTAGGCTCATTATGTGTAGGACTCAGACACTGAACTCTGAGATTCTCTGACCTTCCCCTCAAGATCCTTAGATGACACTGGAAAGTCTGAGTACTTTATTTCCATATAACATTCAAAGCCATTTTGTATATCATTTTTAAAAGGAAGGATATATTCAAAAACATTTGAAATTTGTTTCACTTAAATATACAAATATTAATCTACATGCCAATATGTAAATTTAATACTACAAAGAAATAAATACACCTAGCACTTCAAGATACCTAACTTTATAGGTTAAAATGTTCATATTATTAAAGATTAGGTTTTATAAGCAATAAAAAACCAGTTACCTTTTTACATTTTTAAAGAATCTGTGTATACCTTTAAATCATTGATTTAAAATGTTCTAAATTTTCATGTTATAATGATGCACATAACATTGTATTTTATAATCTGGAAATTTAAATATACTATTAAACACTGCATGATTTTTCTGAGATTCTAGATAAATTTACTTCATTACAATGTGTTGATGTGTAGCTTAATGTTTATAGGTTGAAGTAAAATCAATTGAAATTTCATGTATTTGGATTTATAACTTAATTTTAAAAATCAGTTTTTATGGTGAGTTTGAATACATACATCACAACTTTAATGTTATGTTTTGAACCTATAACTTATAAGTACTTTTTAAAATGTTGTATTTGAAAGGGAAAATAGTTTCATTTTTTTTCCTACATTGAACAAATGGTATTTTGAGGACCAAATTCAAAATTTCTCTCAAGATATGTCTTGGGCTGAGTTGTGTTCCCTAAAAAAATAGTTAAAGTTCTAACCCCTGATACCTGTGAATGTGACTTTATTTGAAAATAAGGTCCTTGCAGATGCAATCAAGTTAAGATGAGGTCATACTGGATTAGGGTGGAACTTAATCCAACATAAGGAGCCCTGGTGGTGCAGTGCTTAAGTTCTTGGCTGCTAACCGAAAGGTCAGTGGTTTGAACCCACCATTCGCTCCTTGGGAGAAAGATGTCATTTGCTTTTGTAAAGATTACAGCTTTGGAAACCCTACGGGGCAGTTCTACTCTGTCATATAGGGCCGCTATTAGTCAGAATTGACTTGATGGCACCGGCTGTAGTGTTTTTTTTTTTTTTTTTTTTTGGCTGATCCAATATAACTGGTGTTTTTATAAGAAGAGATAAGACACAGAGATATAATAAAGGGGAAGGAGAATGCCATGTGATAACATAGGCAAATGGTCTAGAAGCTAAGAAGTGCCAAGTATTGCAGACAACCACCAGAAGCTAGAAGAGGCAAGGATCTTCTAGAGCCTTCAGAGAGAGCACAGCCCTGCTGACACCTAGATTGCAGACTTTCGGCCTACAGAACTGTGAAAGGATACATTTCTGTTTTAAGGTACCTAGCTGGTAGTATTTTGTTATAGCAATCCTAGGGAGCTAATACAGAACACTACCCAGAAACTAAGTTGAAAATAGTGGCCTTTTTCAAAATTATAACAGGTAATCGATTCTAGCTGAATATTAGAAAACATACAAATAACTGGATGATATAGCTAGCATTTTATTATGAATCTATGTCAAATCCTGACAATTTCTGTAAGCGAAACCAAAGAATAAAATATTAAATAATGAGGATAATGAAAATCTAAAATATAAGTTATAAAACCATTATTTACTCAAGGATTTGAATACTGATTGATGAGTGCTAATGAATGTCCCTAAAAATATTCTTAATTTCAAAAACTAAATGCAATATTATTTAAGCTTTTTAGCTTTATGAAATCTGAGATTTTGCTTCTGGTCAAAATGGGAGTCTAGATAACCTGAATGGCTTTCACACTGTAATAAAACTAAAAACTAAATAAACTGAAAAACCAAAACAAAAAACCCAAATCACTGTTACTGCATCTCTGGGATTACAAGAAGTAAGGGAAAATTGGGGTGGGGTGGAGGCTAAATTGAAATGAAAGTAAGAGCAGTCAATTATTAGAAAGTGTGAAAATCAGGGTTGTCCTGAGCATAAAAGTCAGTGTCATCTGGATTAAGTGACTTTGCTTAGGGCCCACAGGAGAATGAGGGAAACAAAACCTGAGATTTCCAGTTAGCCAATGGTTCCCAGTTGGTAGGCTTCCAGCAAAGGCAAATGAAAATCCTCTTTGGAGTAAAGCATCTCCAGTTTAGGCCTTGAGAATTTCCACATAATTAAGTTTCACTCAATATGGCTCTCAACTAAACACTATCAAATACACAAAAAATTAGGCTATCATAAGTGAGAGACAGTAGGGACAAGAAATTAACAGTGCATGCAAGTTGTAATCTAGAATCATAAAAATTTGCAAGAAATATGGGACTATTAAAAATGATCAGGCGCATCTAAGATATTCCCCTTCTGGAACAAAGGAGAATGAAGGAAACCAAAGAGACGAGGGAAAGATTAGTCTAAATGACTAATGTACCACAACTACCACAGCCTCCACCAGACTGAGTCCAGCACAACTAGATGGTGCCCGGCTACTACTACTGACTGCTCTGACAGGAATCACAATAGAGGGTCACAGACAAAGCTAGAGAAAAATGTAGGACAAAATTCTAACTCACACAAAAAAGATCAGACTTACTGGCCTAACAGAGACTGGAAAAACCCCGAGAATATGGCCCCTAGACACCCTTATAGCTCAGTAATGAAGTCACTCCTGAGATTCACTCTTCAGCCAAAGATTAGACAGGCCCATAAAACAAAAATAGACTAAATGGGCACATCAGCCAAGGGGCAAGGAAGAGAAAACAGGAGGGGACAGGATAGCTGGTAACAAAACCCTTGCTGTTGAATCAATTCTGACTCATAGCGACCCCATAGGACAGAGTAGAACTGCCCCATAGGGTTTCCAAGGAGCACCTGGTGGATTTGAACTGCTGAACTTTGGTTAGCAGCCAAATTGTTAACCACTATGGGAAAGCTGGTAATAGGGAACCCAAAGTCAAGAAGGGCAGAGTGTTGACACGTCATGGTTGCGAACCAATGTACAAAACAGTATGTGTATTAATTGTTTAATGAGAAACTAGTTTGCTCTGTAAATTTTCATCTAAAGTAGAATTTAAAAAAAATGACCAGGCAGACTTGAAAATAAACTGAATACTTTTAGAAATGGCAATTATAATTGTTTCATTAACTAAAAAGATGAGTTAAATAGCAACTGACACACAAGTAAAAATTAAGAATTAGTAAAGTGGAATATAAATCTAGAGAAATTACACAGAATGAAACAGGGAGAGACAAGGCTATAGAAAATATGAAAAAGAGGTTAAAAATATTGAAGATAGAATGAGAAGACCTATCATACCTGTACAAATAACTTCAAGTACAAGAACCAGCACAAAATGAATTCCTATGATGTGGAGGTCAAATATACCCAGATTTCCACTTCTCCAAGCTGCTATCCCACTCTGTCTCTGACACTGGCCACTCTCCCTCCCATCAGCCTTTTACTTTTAATAGCTCTTTTAGGCGTCTGAACTTTGTAAAATCATGTTAGCCTCTGGAGGTCAAGGAATGTTTATTGGGTACCATCTGTATATTGGTTAGTCCCAGCTGCATCTTTATTAGTACTTGACAAAGTGTGATACGTGTAGCAGTTACTCAGTGGGTAGATAAGTGAATTGCTAAAATGGTAGATTTCTGTTCCTCCCTGTCAGTGGGTGAATGAATCAAGATCTTATTAGGCTGTGGCCTTTCCTGGTTATTTATTGATACCATCTTATCACACTAACACCTGGCACCTGCTGTATTGTCCCCTACCTGTATCAGAGTTCCTGGAGTGCTGTGAAAGTCAGTTCCTGAGTTCTTGCCCTAGTGTTCTAGACAACTTCCCTTGGCTCTACTCTGCCCCAGATCCAGGAGAATGTCATTGACAGAGTCGGGCAGCCATGAGCAATCTCTGGGTGGAGCTGTGCAATAAGTATGCACACCTTGCACCTTGCCTACTGTACACAACTGAAAATTATGAATGAATAATGGAAGCCCAGAGAAAGCTAGACACAGAGCAATAACTATAAATGGCAATAATCATCTCAATAGTATCTTAATAACATTAAGATTTTATACAGGTAGTCCCTGACTTACGACATATTCAAGTTACCACAAACTGCACTTACAACATCGGTTTTTTTTTTTTTTTGGTACATCTTATCGTTAGTAATATGTGCTACATACAATGTTGAAGCATGTAATTTGCTGATATCATCATTCTCAGACTTGATGTTTAAAACCCCTAAAGACAAAGATCAGATTTGTAAAGATACAGATAATAAAAATACAAACCCACTGCCACCGAGTCAATTCTGACTCACAGCGACCCTGTAGGACAGAGTAGAACTGTCCCATAGGGTTTCCAAGGCTGTAAATCTTTACAAAAGCAGACTGTCATATCTTTCTCCTGATTAGCCACTGGGTGCTTTAGCCACTGTGCCACCAGGGTTACTTTACTGATAATAAAATGCAATAATAATGACAACTGAAAAAAAAAAAAAAGAGATATTCAACTTATGCCAGAACTAACTTACGGAACCCCATCATAACTCAATTTTAATGAAATACAGAAGCCATTTCTGGTTCTGGACCCCCACGTTTTCACCAGTGCAAGTCTTACTTGGAAAAGTAGAGTGTGCTTTAGGTAGCCAATTTAAATGATATTAAAAAGCCTTGAGTTTGACACATAAGATTTTGTCATCTTTTTTATTAATCAGGACAGCCAT
The DNA here is from genome assembly GCF_000243295.1 of Trichechus manatus latirostris. NCBI lineage: Eukaryota > Metazoa > Chordata > Mammalia > Sirenia > Trichechidae > Trichechus > Trichechus manatus. The sequence goes on from NW_004443991.1 coordinate 13,199,119, forward strand.
CTGCCACCACCAAGACTTCCCAAATACTGCTGAGACTCCATGGTTTTTAAACCTATGTGATTCTAGAAGTTTATAGCTCTGTCTGTTTTGGGGGACAGGGCACTTCTCTTTGGATTTACTTTTTACTTTCATATTTATGTTTGGTGAGCTGGAGCCACTGAGATGTCTGACCTGATCAAATAGTCTTAAAGGAATTCCAAGCTATAAAGACTGTTATTAAATATAGAGCAAGGCAGGTATTGCAATAAATGTTTCTTTCTGCCCTAATATGTTAGGTCTTGGGAAACTGGGAATTTTGGATCACTGAGCAAAAATACTGCGGTGGAACTCACAACTATCTAGCTAGGTGGAGTTCCTAGTGATGGAGGGATGGCTTTCACCCAGAACGATGGAAAAACAAAGGCAGAATCCAAGGAGAGTCTAGGGGATAATCTCATTCTGAATTTCTGAATTACAGTGTGAGGTGGTTGGACTGTGGCCATTTCTAGAGTTACTGCTGAAGTCCCTGTCTAAGATGGATCTACAGAGGAGCCCTCTTGATTTCTCTGAATAACAAAATATTGTGTATGACTGGATACAGGGATCATTTTAAATAAATACTACCAAATGACTTTCCAGAAAAATACAATCAAAAGCAGCAATAAGCCATTCTCAGGGATACTAGCCAGAGCATGGAGCAATGGAGAAATGTACCTGTATTCTCCTCGAGCAGAGAGAATTTTTAATCACTACTTTGCCTGAAATCATCGAAACCTCACTGGCCCCCTGCCTATCAGAATATAAGTGATTTGGGGTTCCTACTAAGTTCTGGTCAAAGGAAATTTAAAAAAAAATTAGGAAGAAAAGAAAGAACAAGAGATTTCCCTGTACTGAGATTCATTCTTATGCAAACAAAGTTAATTACCCTAATAACTCAAGTCTTAGGCCAATAACAATTAACTTAACAATTGCTTTAATTTACTAAACAATTTAAATGTGTGCCTGTACATAAATTGTACAAAGTATACAATCACTATAATTTCAGAGGTTAAATTTTATTTAAGAGCCTGATTAGGGTAATTTGTTTTCCAGTATCTACATTCCAATTGAAGGCCCTTTACAGTTTAATCCAAGGATCATTTATGCCCAGGGCAGCATCATTCCTCAATGGTTTTCATTCTGAGTGTGCTAGTCTCTGAAATACTGTTTTGGGTGGAAAGAAAAAGGAAAACTCCACTTAACAAACATGTTATTCTACGTTCTAATTTTATTTAGCAATTTAGAATTTACAAAACACTTTACATCCATCATTTTCATTGAATCCTTTCACCAATTCTGTTTTGCTAAGATTTACGCCATCTTAGTATAGAAAGAAGGTTGAAGCTCTGAGAGTTGTATGATTCTTCCAGGCCAGGGAATGCAGGATCCAGGCAGAAATCAAAACACCTTTTCTCACTCCTGGTTCTTCCATACTGCATTATCTTTGCTAAAGATTCTAGAATTCCCATACATTAATTCAGCAGAAAAGAAAACATCTTCTTGAAACATTTTCCACGTTTTATCCGTCTCTTCAGGGTATTCAAGATTCAGGAGGCATCTACTGATTCAGAGCCAAGAAGGTCAGCTTTAAAAATGACTTAATAGATTTTAAGAAATGCAGATTGCTCTGTGACAGAGAAAACCTATTTATAATGTAAACAGCTAGTACTTTTCTCTCAGCAAGTGAAAGGTAGGCTCAGATTATTTTGCCAAATAGAATGCCTAAAGCTCAGCTGCAGGGCATATGGCAGATATTTAAGGAGGGACACATGTCAAATCTCAAAATTATCATCTTTGCCACTATTGGAAATTAAAAGTAAACGAAGAAAAATCTCTTTATTTCTAACCCTGAAATTATTAGTATTCTTCTAAAATTTTTCACTGTGGTGAATATCTATGTAACAGATTGTTTACCTTTTCAATATTTTTCACACGTACAATTCAGTGACATTAGTTGCGTGTATCATGTTGTTCAACCATTACCATTATCCATTCCCAAATTTTCTCGTCACCCTTTACAGAAACTCAGTATCCCATGCATTATTATTAACACTCACTTATGTGTGTGTGTGTGTATATATACATACATATATATATATATATATATATATATATATATATATAGTGGAAACCCTGGTGGCGTAGTGGTTAAGAGCTATGGCTGCTAACCAAAATGTGGGCAGTTCCAATCCACCAGACGCTCCTTGGAAACCTGACGGGGCAGTTCTACTCTGTCCTTTAGGGTCACTATGGGTTGGAATCGATTTGATGGCAATGGGTTTGGTATGTATATTGTGTCCCCATAGGGTTTCTATGAGTTGGAATTGATAGGTTTGGTTTTAAGTTTTTTTTTTTTTTTTTTTTGGTTTTAAGTTGTTCCTGTTATAAAAAAGAAAACACAAAGGAATTTAAGAAGTGACCTTGTGTTAGTTTTGTATTGCTGTGTAACAAATTACCATAAACTCAGTGGCTAAAATAATACCAAGTTGCTGTTTCACTGTATCTGTAGAGCTGAAGTCTCGGCACGGTGAGCTGGGCTCTCTGCTTAGGGTCTCACAAGGCTGTGTTACTGCCTCATTTGGAGCTTAGAGTCTTCTTCTAAACTCATTCAAGTTGTTAACAGAATTCAGTTCTGCTATGGACTGAATTGTGTCTCCCCAAAATATGTGTTGGAATTTTAGTCCCTACACTTGTGGATGTAATCCAACTTGGGAATAGGGTCTTCTTTGTTGTGTCAATGAGGCCATATCATTGGAGGGTGTGTCCTAAACCTAATCACTTCTGAGTTATAAAAGAGCAGATTACACAGAGACAAGGAAACACAAACTGAGGAAGAATAATGCCATGTAAAGATCATCACAGATGCCAAAAGAGAAGATCTTACTCCAGAGTCAACACAGAGAGAAACATCACCTGTAGCTGGTGCCCTGAATTCGAACTTCTAGCCTTCCAAACTGTGAGAAAACAAATTTCTGTTTTTAAAGCCATCCATTTGTGGTATTTTTGTTACAGCACCACTAGATAACTAAGACAAGTTCCTTTTGATTGCAGGACTGATGTCCCAATTTTCTTGCTAGCTGTTGGCTAGAGGTTGCTGTCAGTTCTTAGAGGCCACACTCAAGTCCTAGCCGTGTGGTCTCTTATAAAGACAATTCATAAATTCATAACAGAGCTGTTTTCTTTCTTCCAGGTCGGCATAAGTGCTCTCTGATGATTCCAGTCTCTTTTAAACAGCTCATCTGATTAGGTCAGGCCCACCCTAATCTATCTTTTTATGAGTTTAAAGTCAACTAACTAGTGACCTTAATTACACCTGCAAAATACCTTTGCCCTATGTTGTTGTTCAATGCTATTGAGTCAGTCCCAACGCATAGTGACCCTATGTACAACAGATCAAAACATGGCCTGGTTCTGTGCCATCCTCACAGTGGTTGCTGCGTTTCAGCCCATTGTTGCAACCACTGTGTCAATCCATCTTGTTGATGGTCTTCCTCTTTTTTTGTTGACCCTCTACTTTACCAAGCATGATGTCCTTCTTCAGGGACTGGTCCCTCCTTGTAACATGTCTGTCTTAGTTATCTAGTGCTGCTATAACAGAAATACCACAAATGGATGGCTTCAAGAAACAGAAGTTTATTCTCTCACAGCCTTGTAGGGTAGAAATCAAAATTCAGGGCATCGCCTCTAGGGGAAGGCTTTCTCTCTGTTGGCTCTAGAGGAAGGTCCTTGTCATCAATCTTCCCCTGGTCTGGAAGCTTCTTAGCACAGGAACCTTGGGTCGAAAGGAAGCGCTCTGCTCCCGGCATTGCTTTCCTGTGGTATGAAGGTCTCCCTGTCTCTCTGCTCGCTTCTCTCTTTTGTATCTCAAAAGAGATTGGCTTTAGACACAATCTAATCTTGTAGATTGAGTCCTGCCTCATTAACATAACTGCCACTAATCCCATCCCATTAACATCATACCGATAGGATTTACAACACATAGGAAAATCACATCAGATGACAAAATGGTGGACAATCACACAACACTGGGAATCATGGCCTAGCCAAACTGATACACATATTTTGGCGGGACACAATTCAATCCACGACAATGGCCAAAGTATTTGAGACAAAGTCTCGTCATCTCGCTTCTAAGGAGCATTCTGGCTATACTTCTTCCGAGACAGATGAGTAGTTTCTTCTGGCAGTCCATGGTATATTCAATAGTCTTTGCCATATAATGTAATGTAATTATGGAAATGATGACCCATTGTATTCACAGGTCCTATTGGCATTAGGGGGAGGGGATAACACAAAGTGTGCACTCTAGGGAGCAAGAATTGCATTGGCCATTTAGAAACATACCTATCGCAGACCACTTAGCAGAAATATACCCACTAGAGAGGATATTAACTTCTATTTTTTTTAATTTTATTTTTTATTGTACTTTAGGTGAAAGTTTACAGAACAAATAGTTTCTCATTGAACAGCCAGTACACATATTGTCTTATGACATCAGTTAACAACCCCATGACGTGTCAACATGCTCCCTTCTCGGCCTTGGAAGACTTTTTTTTTTTTTTGATGAAAATATACATAGCCAAAGATACACCATTTCAAAAATTTCTACATGTACAATTCAGTGACGTTGATTACGTTCTTCCAGTTGTGCTGCTATTCTCACTTTAGATGAAGGTTTACAGAACAAAATAGTTTCTCATTAAACAGTTAGTACACATATTGCCCTATGACAATGGTTAAGAACCCCACTACACTTCAACACCATCCTTACTGAAACTTGGGTTCTCTATTACCAGCTTTCCTGTCCCATTCTGCTTTCTAGGCCTTACCTTGGACTGCTGTGCCTCATTAGTCCCATTTTGTTTTATGGGGCTGTCCAATCCCCGGATGAATGGTGAACCTCAGAAGTGACTCCACCACTAAGCTAAAAGGGTGTCCAGGTGCCATACTCTCGGGGTTTCTCCAGTCTTTGTCAGGCCAGTAAGTCTGGTCTTTTTTGTGTGTGTTAGAATTTTGTTCTACATCCTTCTCCAGCTCTGTCCAGAACCTTCTGTTGTGATCCCGGTCAGAGCAGTCAATGTTGGTAGCCGGGCACCATCTAGCTGTACTGGACTCACTCTGGTAGAAGCCTTGGTAGCTGTGGTCCATTAGTCCTTTGGACTAATCTTTTCCTTGTATCCTGTTCTCTTCATTTTCTCTTGCTCCCAAAGGGTTGAGACCAGTGGAGTATCTTAGATGGCTGCTCACAGACTTTTAAGACCTCAGACACTACTCACCAAAGTAGAATGTAGAACATTGTCTTTATAAACTGTGTTATGCCAATTGAGCTAGACGTTCCCCGAGACCATGGTCCCCACAGCCCTCTGCCCAGCAATTCAGTCCCTCAGGGAGTTTGGAAGTGCTGTGGAGCTTCCATGACCTTTCCTTGTACAAGTTGTGCTAGCTTTCCCAGTATTGTGTACTGTCGTACCCTTCACCGAAGTTACCACTTATCTATTGTTTATTTAGTATTTCCCTCCACCCCTCCCATCTCTTGTAACCAACAAAGATTGTTACTCTTTGTGTGTAAACTTTTTCATGACTTTTTACAGTAGAGGTCTCATACAATATTTGTCTTTTTGTGACTGACTTATCTCACTCAGCATAATGTCCTCCAGTTTCATCCATGTTATGAGATGCTTCACAGATTCGTCATTGTTCTTTATTGTTGCATAATACTTCATTGTGTGTGTGTACCATAGTTTATTTATCCATTCATCTGTTGATGGGCATCTAGGTTGTTTCCGTCTTTTTGCTATTGTGAACAATGCTGCCATGAACATGGGTGTGCATATGTCTATTTGTGTGACAGCTCTTATTTCTCTAGGATATATTCCTAGAAGTGGGATTGCTGGATTGTATGGTATTTCTATTTCTAGCTTTCTAAGGAAGCGCCTTATCATTTTCCAAAATGGTGTAACATTATGCATTCCTGCCAGCACAGCATAAGAGTTCCGATCTCCCCGCAGCCTCTCCAACATTTGTTATTTCTAGTGTTTTTGATTCGTGCCAGTAATGCCAGGGTGAGATAGTATCTCAGTGTGGTTTAATGTGCATTTCTCTAGTGGCTAGTGGTCGCAAGGATTTCCTTATGTGTCTGTTGGCTGCTTGAATGTCTTCTTTCACGAAGTGTCTGTTCATTTCCTTTGCCCATTTTATAATAGGATTATTTGTCTTTTTGTTGTAGAGGTGTTGGATTTTCTTGCAGATTATGGAGATTAGACCTTTGTCTGACTTGTAATGCCCAAATTTTTTTTCCCAGTCTCTGACTTCTCTTTTTACTCTTTTGGTGAACTCTTTTGAAGAGCATAGGTGTTTGATTTTTAGAAGATCCCAGTTATCTAGCTTATCTTTTGCAGTTTGTGTGTTGATGGTTATGGTTTATATCCTGCTAATGCCGTGTTCTAGGGCCGCTAGTGTTTGTCCTACTTTTTCTTCTATGAACTTTATAGTTTAGGGCTTTATATTTAGGTCTTTGATACTTTTTGAATTAGTTTTCGTATATGGTGTGAGGTATGGGTCCTGTTTCATTTTTTTGCAGATGGATATCCAGTTTTGCCAGGACTATTTGTTAAAAAGACTGTCTTTTCCCCGTTTGATGGACTTTCGGCCCTTGTCGAAGATCAGGTGACCGTGAGTGGATAGATTTACATCTGGGTTCTCAATTCTGTTCAATGTATCTGTCGTTGTACCAGTACCAGGCTGTTTTGACTACTGTAGCTGTATAGTAGGTTCTGAGGTCAGGTAGTGTGAGCCCTCCTACTTTATTCTTCTTCTTCAATAGTGCTTGTCTTAGTCATCTAGTGCTGCTATAACAGAAATACCACAAATGGATGGTTTTAACGAAGAGAAGTTTATTCCCTCACTGTCGGAGTAGGGTAAAAGTCCAAATTCAGGGCGTCAGCTCCAGGGGAAGGCTTTTTGTCTCTGTTGGCCTTCTTCTTCTTGGTATTCCCCTGGACTAGGAGCTTCTCTGCTCAGGGACCCTGGTCCAAACGACGTGCTCTGCTCCCAGCACTGCTTTCTTGACAGTATGAGGTCTTCCTGTCTCACTGCTCACTTCTGTCTTTTATATCTCAAGACATTGCCTCAGGATACAATCCAATCTTGTAGACTGAGTCCTGCGTTACTAACACAAGTGCCGCCCATCCTCCCTCATTAACATCATAAAGGCAGGATTTACAACTTATAGGAAAACCACACAGTACCAGGAATCATGGCCTGGCCAAATTGATACACACATTTTTGGACATAGTTCAATTCATGACAGCGCTTTACTTATTCAGGGCTTCTTCCCTTTCCATATAAAGTTAATGATTAGTTTTCCCATCTCTTTGAAGAAGGTTGTTGGTATTTGGATCGGGATTGCATTGTATTTGTAAATTCCTTTGGGTAGAATTGTCATTTTCACAATATTGAGTGTACCTATCCATGAGCATGGTATGTTCTTCCATTTATGTAGATCCCTTCGGGTTTCTTGCAGTCGTGTTTTGTAGTTTTCTTTGTATAGGTCTTTTACATCCCTGGTTAGATTTATTCCTATGTATTTTATTTTTTTTAGGAGCTATTATAAATGGTATTGTTTTCCTGATTTCCTTTTCATCATTCTCTTTATTTGTGTATAAGAATCCAGCTGATTTTTG
>NW_004443991.1:13207332-13230909 GCF_000243295.1 Trichechus manatus latirostris
GAGTCTTTGCTTGGTTTTGGTATCAGTGTTATGCTGGCTTCATAGAATGAATTTGGAAGTGTTGCTTCCTTTTCTATGTTCTGAAATATTTTGAGTGGTACTGGCACTAGCTCTTCTGTGACTATTCGGTAGAATTCTCCAGTGAAGCCAACTGGGCCAGGGCTTTTTTTTTGTTGGGAGTTTTTTTAATTACCTTTTCAATCTCTTCTTTTGTTATGGGTCTGTTCAGATTTTCAACATCACTTTGTTGTAGTTTAGGTAGGTAGTGTGTTTCTATAAATTTATCCATTTCCTCTAGGTTTTCAAATTTGTTGAAGTGTAGTTTTTCATAATACTCTGTTATAATCCTTTTCGTTTCAGTTCAGTCTGTTGTAATGTCTGCCATTTTGTTTCTTATTTAGGTTATTTGCATCCTCTCCTGTTTTTCTTTTGTCAGTCTGGCCAGTGGTTTGTCGATTTTGTTGATTCTTTCAAAGAACCAGCTTTGGTTTTGTAGATTCTGTCTATTGTTTTTCTATTCTCTATTTCATTTATTTCTGCTCTATCTTTATTATTTCCTTTCTTCTGGTGGCTGTGGGCTTTTTTTGTTGTTCCCTTTCTATTTGTTTGAGTTGTGCAGTTAATGTTTTGATTTTGTCCCTTTCTTCTTTTTTGATGTGTGCATCTATTGCTATAAATTGTCCCCTGAGGACTGCCTTTGCTGTGTTCCAAAGGTTTTGGTATGGCGTGTTTTCATTCTCGTTTGATTCTAAGAATTTTTTGATTACATCTCTGATTTCTTCTATTACTCAGTGGTTTTTAAGCAGGGTGTTATTCAGTTTCCATGTAATTGTTTTTTTTTTCCTTGATCTTTCTGTTGTTAATTTCTACCTTGATGGCATTGTGGTAGGAGAAGATACTTTGTATTATCTCAGCATTTTGTATGTTGTTGAGGATTGCTCTGTGGCCTAAGATGTGGTCTATTCTGGAGAATGTTCCATGTGGATTGGAAAAGAATGTGTACTTTGAAGCTGTAGAGTGGAGTGTTCTATATATGTCTGTGAGGTCAAGTTGGCTGATTATGCCCTTTAGGTCTTCTGTATCTTTGCTGAGTTTCTTTTTAGATGTTCTGTCGTTTACCGAGAGTAGTGTGTTGAAGTCTCCTACTATTATTGTCAAAATGTCAATTTCTCTTTTCAGGGCTGTTAGAGTTTGTTCTGTGTATTTTAAAGCCCTGTCATTGGGCGCGTAGACGCTTATTATGGTTATGTCTTCATGACGGATTGTACCTTTAATCATTATATAGTGTCTTTCTTTGTCTTTTATGGTAGATTTTGTTTTAAAGTCTGTTTTGTCTGAGATTAGTATTGCCACTCCTGATCTATTTTGGTAGTTGTTTGCTTGATATATTTTTTTCCAACCTTTGCTTTTTTAATAAATTTATGTTTTTGTTTCTTAAGTGTGTCTCTTGTAGACAGCATATTGATGGATCCTGTTTTTTTTTTTTTTTTTTTGGTATCCATTTTGTCACTCTCCATCTCTTTATGGGTACATTGAGGCCATTTACATTCAGTGTAATTATTGATAGATGTGAGTTTATTGCTGTCATTTTGTAGTTTTTTTTGTTTGTGGTGGTGACGTTTTCTTTGTTCCTCTTACTCTCCTGTGCTGAATTCCTTTTGAGTTTGAATTTTGTTCTACCTTTTTTTCCTGCTCTTTCTGGGACCTTCTGTTGTGATCCCTGTCAGAGTGGTTGATGGTTGTAGCCAGGTACCGTTTAGTTCTTCTGGGCTCAGGCTGGTGGAGGCTGTGGTTCATGTGATCTGTTACTCCTTTGGACTAATTTTTACCTTGTGTCTTTGGTTTTCTTCATTCTCCTTTCCTCAGGATGAGATAGGACCTGTAGATATTCCTTAAATGGACTCTTGCTAGCTTTTAAGGTCAGATGCTGCTCACCAAAGTGGGATATAGAACATTTTCTTTATGAACTATGTTATGCCAGTTGACCTAGGTGTCCCCTGAGGCCATGGTCCCCAGACCTCACCCGAGTAACTAGGTCCTGCAAGGTGTTTGGGTGTGTCTAGGAAGTTTCTCCACCACATGTCTGTCAGTTTGTCATACTGTGGTGGCTTGTGTGTTGCTGTGATACTGGAAGTTTTGCCAACAGTATTTTAAATTCCAGCAGGGTCACCCTTGGTGGACAAGTTTCAACAGAGCTTCCAGACTAAGACAGAACTAGGGAAAAGGACATGGCAGTCTACTTCTGAAATAATTAGCCAGTGAAAACCTTAGAATAGCAGTGGAGCATTGTCTGATACAGTGCTGGAAGATGAGTCTCTCAGGTTGAAGGCACTCAAAAGATTTCTGGGGAAGAGCTGCCTCCTCAAAGTAGAGTTGACCTTAATGACTTGGATGGAGTCAAGCTTTCAAGACCTTCATTTGCTGATGTGGCGTGACTCAAAATGAGAAGAAACAGCTGCAAACATCCATTAATAATTGGAACATCAAATGCATGAAGTAGAATCTAGGAAAATTGGAAGTCCTCAAAAGTGAAATGGAACGCATAAACATCGATATCCTAGGCATTAGTGAGGTGAAATGGACTGGTATTGTCCATTTTGAATTGGACAATCATATGGTCCACTATGCCAGAGACGACAAATTGAAGAGGAATGGCATCAAGTTCATTGTCAAAAAGAACATTTCAAGATCTATCCTGAAGTACAACGCTATCAGTAATAGGATAGTACCCTTATGCCTACGAGGAAGACCAGATAATGCAACCATTCAAAATTATACACCAACCACTAAGGCCAAAGATGAAGAAATTGAAGACTTTATCAACTTCTGCAGTCTGAAACTGATCAAACATGCAATCAGTGTGCATTGATAATTACTGACAATTGGAACTTGAAAGTTGGAAACAAAGAAAAAGAACTGGTAGTTGGAAAATACGGCCTTGATGATAGAAATGATGCTGGAGATCTCATGATAGAATTTTCCAAGACCAACAACTTCTTCATTGCAAATACTTTGTTTTCAACAGCATAAGAGGTGGCTATATACATGGATCTTGCCAGATGGAATACACAGGAGTCATGGGTTGAATTGTGACCCTCAAAAATATGTGTATCAATTTCGCTAGGTCATGATTCCCAGTATTGTGTGATTGTCTGCCGTTTTGCCGTCTGATGTGATTTTCCTATGTGTTGTAAATCCTGGCTCTGTGATGTTAATGAGGGGGGATGGATGGCAGTTATGTTAATGAGGCAGGACTCCATCTACAAGATTGGATTGTGTCTTGAGCCAATTTCTTTTGGGATATAAAAGAGAGAAGTGAGCAGAGAGATGGGGGACCTCATACCACCAAGGAAGCAGCGCAAGGAGCAGAGCGCCTCCTTTGAACCCAGGGTTCCTGCACAGAGAAGCTTCTAGATCAGGGGAAGATTGATGACAAGGACCTTCCTCCAGAGCTGACAGAGGGAGAAAGCCTTCCTCTGGAGCTGACACCCTGAATGTGGACTTCTAGCCTACTAGATTGTGAGAGAATCGACTTCTGTTTGTTGAAGCCATCCATTTGTGGTATTTCTGTTACAGCAGCACTGCACGGCTAAGACAACAGGAATCAAATCAACTATATCTGTTGAAAGAGTCTATGGAAAAGCAGAGCAGACCATCAATATTTTATATGCAAGTTCAAGTTGAAGTTGAAGAAAATTAGAACAAGTCCACAAGAGCCAAAGTACGACCTTGAGTATATCCCACCTGAATTTAGAGAATTATGTTGGCTGTTTGTTTTGTATAGATGTTCTTTATTATGTTGAGGAATTTCCCTTCTATTCCAATTTTATTGAGAATTTTTATCAGGAATGGGTGTTGGACTTATCGAATGCCTTTTCTTCGTCGATCGAGATGATCATGTGCTTCTTTTCTTTTGTTCTATTTATATGGTGGATGATGTTGATTGATTTACTAATGTTGAACCATCCTTGCGTACCTGGTATGAATTCCACTTGGTTGTGGTGTATTATTTTTTTGATATGCTGTTGAATTCTTTTGGCTAGAATTTTGTTCAGAATTTGTGCAGCCACTCCTTGGAAACCCTATGGGGCAGTTCTTCTCTGTCCTCTAGGGTTGCTAGGAGTTGGAATCAACTCAACGGCAATGGGTTATACTCAAGAGTGATGTTGGTCTAATTTTCTTTTTTTGTGGTGTCTTTCTCTAGCTTTGGCATCAGGGTTATGCTAGCTTCATAGAATGAATTTGGGAGTATTCCTTCCTTTTCTACGTGCTGAAATAGTTTGAGTAGTACTGGTGTGAGCTCTTCTCTGAATATTTGATAGAATTCCTCAGTGAAGCTGTCTGGGTTAGGGCTTTTTTTTAATGAAAGTTTTTTTATTCCCTTTTCAATCTCTTCTTTTGTTATGGGTCTGTTCAGATTTTATATCTCAGCTGGTGTTAGTTTAGATAGCTAGTGTGTTTCTAGAAATTCGTCCGTTTACTCTAGGTTTTCAAATTTGTTGGAGTACAATTTTTCATAGTATTCTCTTATTTTTCTTTTTATTTCAGATGAGTCTGTTGTAATTCCCCCTATCTCATTTCTTATTTGGGTTATTTGCTTCTTCTTCTGTTTTTCTTTTGTCAGTTTGGCCAATGGTTTATCGATTTTGTCGATCTTCTCAAAAAACAAAATTTTGGTCATGTTGATACTTTCTGTTGTGTTTCTGTTCTCTGTTTCATTTTTGTTTTTTGCTCCAGTCTTTATTACCTCCTTTCTTCTGGTGGCTGTGAGCTTCTTTTGCTGTTCTTTTTCTATTTGTTTGATCTGTAGGGCTAACATTTTGATTTGGGCCCATTCTTTTTTTTTTTGATGTGTGAGTTTATTGTTATAAAATGCCCTCTGAGCACTTCTTTTGCTGTGTTCCAAAGGTTTTGGTGTGTTATGTTTTCATTCTCATTTGATTCTAGGAATTTTTTGATTCCCTCTTTGATTTCTTCTATTACCCAGTTGTTTTTAAGCAAGGTGTTATTCAGTTTCTATGTACTTGATATTTTTTATGGCTCTTCCTGTTATTGATTTCCACTTTTATGACATTGTGATTAGAGAGAATGCTTTGTATTATTTCAATGTTTTGGATTTTATTGATGGTTGCATTGTGGCCAAAATGTGGTCTATTCTGGAGAACGTTATGTTCAACTTTCTGAGGAAACTCCAAATAGTTTTTCACAGTGGCCATACCAATAATCTGTATTTTTATTTTTTATTCTTGAAAAATGTGCATTATTTTTCTGGTAACTGCATTCAGAGTGTTCTTTGGCAATTTGTTATTTGTTCCTTCTTACCCTATACGGACCCTGTTATGCTACTCCCTCTTCTCCATCATTTCAAGTGTAGCAAGTGACCTAGTTCTGGGCCATTGGCACAATTTATACCCTTAACAGTGATTTGTTTACAGATAACCACATGACAAAAGCATACAATTAGAGTGATTTCTGGAGAGCTGGTTGAAATTATTGGGAGTTATAAGCTCTTTCTTCTTACTGAGAGTGTTAGATGCCAGATGATATAATTCTGGAATTGCTTTGAGTCTGCCATGTTATAGAACCTTCTGAAAGTTAATTCTACACTGGAAACATCAAAGTTAAGGATGATTCAGGAACTCTTGATGACACTGTTGGATGCCCTTCAGGTTTGAAACCAGGTCTAGTTTTGCACTTTTCAGTTATGTGAATCGATATTATAATTACTACTACTTACTACTGTAGTAGGCTGAAAAATGTCTCCCAAAGATGTTCGGTCCTAATCTCTGGAACATGTGACTACTACCTTGCATGACAAAAGATGTGATTAAGTTAAGGATCTTGAGATGGGGAGTCTAGCCTGATTATCTGAGCAGAGGGTTCTTTATACAATCACAAGTATCATTTTAAGAAGGAAGCAGAGAGTGACTTGACACACATGAAAGAGTAGAGTGTAATGTGACCACAGAGGCAGAGTTTGGAGTGAAATAGCCACAAACCATGAAGTGCTAGCAGCCACCAAGAACTTGAAAAGGCAAGAACAGATTTTCTCCTAGAACCTCTGGAGGGAGCATCGTCCTCCAACACCTTGATTTCAGCTCAGTGCAACTGATATCAGACTTTTGGCTTCCAGAATTGTGAGAGAATAAACGTCTGTTGTTTAAGCCACCAAGTTTGTGGTAATTTGTTACAGCAACCCTACTACTACAATTAATATTACTATTTTATTTGATTAAGTCTATTTTTGTCAATTGCAATTCAGCAACTCTGTCTTATATTTCATATCCTAAAACCTTGGGAAAGATAAATCAAATCGGAGTTCACAATATATTTGGAGATTCAGAAACAGTTTGCTTCAAGTTTCATCATGAAGTTAAGTTGGGAATGACTGAGAAGACTTCTCAGTCTTGATAAATCTTTCCCATTGTCAATTTTTGTCATGTACCCTAGAACTCCCCTCCTCAGACCCAAATATTCAAAGCAAGGAATAGTACGTAGTAAACAACCAAAAACCCAGCATTTATGATAGTACTCTAATAATGAATGAGCTACTCGATATTGTTTTCCCTTTTCATATCTATACTTTCTTTAAATAAAACAAAAATGATTGCATAACATAAATGTTGATTTTCTCAGTAATCTGAGATTATGGATGCCATACTTGCTGAGGATATTTAGAATGTTGATATTATTCTTATTGTTATTCATGATAAAGCTTTTTTCTTTTTTTAAAATCTTTTCTAAATACATTTTGCTCATCTTTCCAGTAATAAAGCTGACAGTTACAGATGAAATGATAATCCTAGATCTCACAAAATCTGAAAGACTCACAAAAACCTACCTGTTAGCACAGGGAGCTACAGTGATGCAGGTGCAATCTAAGAAACATAGCCCTGAAAGAACCTAAGAAGTTTTTCCCCAATGCTCTTGTTTTATAGATGAGGGAACCGAGACTCAGGAATTAAATAATTGGTCCCCAATTACCAGTTTTAAGTGATTGAATTGGGGCTAGCATTCAATTCATCTGACTCTCAGCTATATTTTTCTTACCACATTACCTCTTTATAATAGACAGTTTCCATTTTTAAATTCTAATGTGTTTGTATTAATTGAAGTTTTTATAGGTTTTGTCTTTCCAGAGGTGAAGGAAGTTTTTTCAAAGATGGAAGCTTTGCATTAGGTGTCATATATTCCCTACAGTATAGGTACTCAAAAAATATTTAGTTTCTGAATTAATATGTTTTGGCACAAATGCTCCGTTCTAGCCTTCCTGCTAATCTCTCAGAAGCCTTGATTGGGAGCAGAGTAGTAACAGGTTGATTGCTCCCACAGCAGTCTCCCTATCTTCATTAACCCCTTTAATCAAATTGTGGTGCCATTTTGTTTTCAATATCTCTTTCCCATACTAAATGATGAGTCTTTGTGTTCTTTAGGGAGACTTTTCTGTCTTCATAATTTTTGTTTTGAGCATTTAGTATCTGATCCAAAGTAGGTGCTCAATATATGGTTATTGAAGAAAGAAAAAAAAGGGAGGGAGGGAAGAGGGGTTCCTTTATGAAGCGTTATTATCTGGATTCTAGACCAGATCTGTGAAGCTATGACCCTGAGATTTTCTTTAACCTCAGCCCTAGTTTCTTCATTTATACAAAGGGAATAAAACTGCTTACAGAGTTACTTATACCACTTAAATCATTGAGCTGTGATAATTAATAAAATGTGTATGACAACACTTTGGACACCATAAAATGAAGACCTTTATCACTGATGAAATTGAAAGTGTTTCTTTTTTGAAGAAACCTCTTGAAATGTCTATATGAACTTCTGAGAGGTCTCTGAAAATTATTTAATGATTAAACTCACAATAAAGTTAAAGTGGGATGAAGTGTGTGCTGCAAGGAGGATCTCATCCTACTCCATCAATCCATAGATTTTTGTACCCCAAATCAATTTCTCTTCTACTTGGATATAAAATATTTGGAATCCATGTTCTTAATGCTTTATCTTTGGGAAAAATTTCCTAAACAAATTCTCTTAAAAGATTTTTTATTCTTATATTTCTGATTATAGAGAGAAAATATAGAGATCTCCCAATCTTTTTTTTTTTTTTTTTCCATACCCGCAACTAACCAGCCAAGCCCTTTGCCTTTGTTCATGAAATCATATATATTGTTACCTTGGGCTGTTTCCTTTCCACACAAAGAGGATGACCATATGTACAATATGAACTTCTACAGTGGGAGAAGTTTCCTTCTCTTTTGTTTTCAGAGTTATCTCTGAGTGATGCTGTAATGTAGCATTGTCAGTTTTCAGCATGTACCTACATACTGGGCCAATCAACCTGTGAACAAAGACTCTCTGGTATTATTACTTCATCTAATATAGGCCATCACTTTCTTCATGCATCCAAAGCCATCCCAGCAGCATAGTAGCACCATCTGCCAAGATGCTTCCAAAGTGTTAAATATTGAATCACAGAATTGTTGTGTTTGCTGTTAGTGGTCATACAGTCATTTCCAACTCATGGTGACCTAGTGGTACCATACTGATAAACTGTCCCTTATTCAACCTCATGTATCATCCCCCCTTGTTCCAGTCCCTTTGATCCAGTTCTATATATGCTCATCCAGTTCCTGCAAGTGCTTGTGATATGTGACTTATATTCCAGGCAGCCTAGGGAATGGGTGCCTCAGTCTTGCAGGGGATCTGAGTTACACACCACAGCACCTGACAAAGGCCCCCTTTTATAGATGGATCATCTTTCATTGGTAATTATTTATGCATATAATGGAATATATTTATATAATAAAAATAATGATAGCTACTATTTATTGAGTGCTATCAATTTATGAATTGCTAATGTTTATACCTACCTTTCAAAGTAAGTGTTATGGATTGAATTGTGTCTTCCAAAAAGATATGCTGAGGTCCTAACTCCTGTCCCTGTGACTACGACCCTGTTTGGTAACAGAGGTTTTCTTTTTTATGTTAATGAGGCCATAGCAGAGTAAAGTGGGTGTTAAACTGTGTCTTAGAGAGGGGAGTACAGACTGTCCATCTATATCTACATCTTCTGTCTTCTGTTTATCTAGCTCTTTGTATGTTTGTTTTCAAATGCTTTCAATGAGATTCTTTTAGCTATTAGAGGCCTAGTCCTTCCGCTATTAGCAAATTTACCATGAGCTAAATAAAGTACTTAATAAAAATCAGACTCTTTTATTCCCATATCTTTTCAGAGTTGACCAAAACCACCACATAAAAAAGAAAAATGTCAGGATATGGAGCAACTTGTACTGCCCTCCTATTCTGCTTACTTTTCTGCAATGGCTCCTTAGACAATTTCTCCTTCTAGAAGGGAAGGATGGATGATGAAAGAAGAAAAGTACTAAAAGGTTTGTTGAAAATATGTGTTTCTATATACAGTGTATATAAGTTACCTGGGACAATGCAGGAGCTTAATAAATGTTTGTTAACGTCTATGCTTCCCTAAGCATGTGGAGGAAGAAACATGAATAGATGGTAAAAGCCAGACTCTAGTTCAGTGACTGCAAACTCTTCTGGAAATGCCTTTTTAACATTAAACAAACAACAACAATTTAAAGACCCTCACATGATAACAACTTTGGAAGAGTCAGTTGTAGCAATAATCTTGGGATTCAGAAGACTGGGACTTTGACTCTTCTATTAGGTCTTGTCATTTAGCCTCTTCCTTGCTTCTCTATTCTTTGCCTACAATGTAGCTTACTATCACCTTAGTAGAGGCTGCATAAGGACAAAGTCATGTTTATAAAACAGGTTCTAGTGTCTGCTCAGCTTCCTCCCATAGTTTACTGTTTCCACAAAGATTGAAGTTTGTGGTTGGTCACAGGGACCTTTTTTTTTAAATTTTATTGTGCTTTAGCTGAAAGTTTACAGCACAAACTATTTCTCATTTAAAAATTTATACACAAATTGTTTTGTGGCATTGGCTGCAATCCACAGGGACGCTTCAAGGTTATTGGGATGCCACTCACTCATCTGAGGAGGTCTTTGTGCCCCTCTGACTTGCTCTAGCTGTTTATTCTGGGAGCATGTCTTATTCTATCTATTAGCATAAAGGTGTTAAGAGTTGATGACAAGTAAACAACACACACTTTGCATTTTACAGGTAATTACCTTTCTTCTGCATCTTAGGAGGAATAATTTGACTGTGCTCACAGCTATTATTTGAACACATTTAAAAAACTGCTTTGGTCGTTATTTCGGGCACTTGTAAAGTTGCCCCCTAAGATTCCTGCTAAAAGGCCTATGCATTTAGATTCACTGCAGTGCTTCTGGGCTTTTTCCTGTTTGGGAAAAACATAAATACCTGTCAAGGTGAAAGCGAAAGATCTGGAAAAGTGATGATCCCTCTGTTCCTATCGATCCTATGAAAGTCCACTGTCTGATTCTCTGATCACACGCAGAAGACACAGCTAACCTCTTCGGCTACTTCACAGCTACTTCACACTTCATAAAATGCTCCATTTGGTAGATCCCATTTGAGTAGAAAGATTTAGGCGCTCAGTTTTCTGTGAGTTGTTTGTAGTGTTCTATTAGAAGAGTGGTATAGATATGTGACAAGTGCTTTTGACCTTCAGTAGATTTGGGTCATATCCTGACTGTGCTACCTTTAAGGTATGTGATATGGACTGAGCTGCAGTGTTGTCTCGCAAGTTAAATGAGGAGCACTTAGCCACAGATGGCCACACAGTCAACTCTTAACAAGGTCTGATTATTAAGACTAACTGTTAGCTTTCCTTTACAAAATTGTCTTGCAGTTGTTTTGGTAAATTTTTAAGTTCCTATACTAGAATGCAAACTTCTATACCTTCAAGCAGATGTTAAATATGTTCCATGATTCTCAGATAGGAAAGTTGATGGAAAGGATTTATGAGGTAAATTGTGGGTCTTGTGCTGCAATAATTTTTTTCTCATAGTTGTGATGGTTTGTGAAGAGACGGCCACATTCTCTTACTATGTTGCTGCTGTGATTAAGAGCATGTATTTAGGGGAGTGCTGCTTAGGGGTGCTTATAGTAGTTATGGTTACTGACTGAACCACAGCTTTCTGAGGGCTGTCGCCATTGTTAAAAGTTGCCCTGTACAAGAAAGACCAAGGCTAGAAAAGTGAATAGCATTCATGAGCTCAGGATGGCCAGAGAAAGTTTTTGACAGGGCTCTGTTTATTGCTGATGATGAGCTGCCAAATTTTGTAATCTTATGGTATTATGTGGTTTTTCAAACTGGTCAAAACTGGATGAATTATAACTTTAAATTAGCCAGACGAATAGGTTGAGTATTTTCTTTTCAAAATTAGATTTTCTATTTCTAGACAAAATCCTAAAATTATTTTGAAGGATTTGACGTTTTTTTTTTAAATATAAGAAAAATAGATAGATCCAAAAATCATAAAACAAAGACATTCTCTTGTATCTTGTTGGTTCTGACCAAAAATCCAATAAATCAAATAATTAATAAACACAAGGATTTATTGAATGACCACTCCCTACAATTAAAATGCTTGAAGATCAATATAGTAGGCATTAATGAGCTGAAATGGACAGGTATTGGCCATTTTGAATTGGACAATCTTATGGCCTACTATGCTGGGAATGAGAAATTGAAGAGGAATGGCATTGCATTCATCATTTAAGAGAACATTTCAAGATCTCTTCTGAAGTACAACACTGTCAGTGATGGGATAATATCCTTATGCCTACAAGGAAAACAAGTTAATATGACTATTATTCAAATTTACTCACTAACCCCTAATGCCAAAAATGAAGACATTGTAGATTTTTACGAACTGCTGCAGTCTGCCATTGATCAAATCCAATCAAGATGCATTGATAAATTACTGGTGATAGGAATGCGAAAGTTGGAAACAAAGGGAAGGATCAGTAAAATGGACCTTGTTGTAAAAACAACAATGGAAATTACATGACAGAATTCTGCAAGACCAAGGACTTATTCATTGGAAATACCCTTTTTCAACAACACAAATGATGAACGTACACGTGGACCTTGCCAGATGAAATATGCAGGAATCAAACCTACCACATCTGTGGAAAGAGACAAAGGAGAGGCTCAATATTATCAGTCAAGACAAGGTGAGGGTCCGACTGTGGAACAAACCATCAAAAGCTCATATGCAAGTTCAAGTAGAAGCTAAAGAAAGTTAAAACAAGTCCATGAGAGCCAAAGTACTACCTTGAACATATCCCACCTGAATTTAGAGACCATCTCAAGAATAGATTTGATACAGTGAACACTAATGACTGAAGACCAGAAGAGTTGTGGGATGACATCATGAATATCATACATGAACAAGCAAAAGGTTATTAAAAAGACAGGAAAGAAAGAAAAGAAAAAAATGGGTACCAGAAGAGACTTTGACATTTGCCCTTGAGCACAGAGCAGCTAAAATGAATGAAAGGAATGATGAAGTAAAAGAGCTGAACAGAAGAGTTTAGGGCAGCTTGAGAAGAAAAGGTAAAGTATTATAATGAAATGTTCAAAGATCTGGAGTTAGAAAACCAAAAGGGAAGAACACATTTGGCATTTCAAGCTGAAAGAACTGAAGAAAAAGCCTAGAGTTGCAATACTGAAGGGTTCATGGGCAAAACCACCAGTTGTCTGTCCGTTTGTCGTACTGTGGAGGCTTGTGTGTTGCTGTGATGGTGAAAGTTATGCTGACGGTGTTTCAAATACCAGCAGGGTCACTGAAGAGGGACAGGTTTCAGTGGAGCTTCCAGACTAAGACAGAGTAGGAAGAAGGACCTGGTGATCTACTTCTAAAAAAATGGCCAGTGAGAACCTTATAAATAGCAGTGGAACGTTGTCTGATATAGTGCCAGAAGATGAGCTCCTCAAGTTGGAAGGCACTCAAAATATGATTGGAGAAGCACTGCCTCCTAAAAGTAGAGTCGACCTTAATGATGTGGATAGCATCAAGCTTTCAGGAACTTCATTTGCTGATGTGGCATGACCCAAAAGGAGAAGAAACAGCTGTAAACATTCATTAATAATTGGAATGTGGTATGTACAAAATATAAATCTAAGAAAATTGGAAGTTATCAAAAATGAAATGAAACACATGAAGATCGATAATGGGCTGAAATAGACAGGTATTGGCTATTTTGAATCAGTCATATGGTTTATAATGCTGGGAATGACAAATTGAAGAGAAATGGTGTTGCATTCATGGTCAAAAAGAACATGTTAAGATCTATCCTGAAGCACAATGCTGTCAGTGACAGGATAATATCCATATGTCTACAAGAAAGACCAGTTAATATGGCTATTATTCAAATTTACACACCAACCACTAATGCCAAAGATGAAGAAATTGAAGATTTTGACCAACTACTGCAGTCTGAAATTGATCAAACATGTAATCAAGATGCACTGAAGGCATTGTCAGAAAACAAGGCTTCAGGAAATTGACAGAATACCAATTGAGATGTTTCAAAAAGCAGACACAATGCTGATAGCACTACTAGTCTATGCCAAGAAATTTGGAAGACAGTTACCTGACCAACCAACCAACTGGAAGAGATCTATATTTGTGCCCATTCCAAAAAAAAGTGATCCAACAGAATGCAGAAATTATCAAAAAATATAATTAATATTACACAAAGTAAAATTTTGCTGAAGATCATTCAAAAGTGACTGCAGCAGTACATTGACAGGGAACTGCTAGAAATTCAAGCTGGATTCAGAAGAAGATGTGGGAGGAAGGATACAATTGCTGATGTCAGATGGATCTTGCCTAAAAGCAGAGAATACCAGAAAGATGTTTACCTGTGTTTTATTGACGGTGTGTGTGGATCATAACAAATTATGGATAACATTGTGAAGAATGGGAATTCCAGAACGCTTAATTGTGCTCATACGGAACCTGTACATAGACCAAGAGGCAGTTGTTTGAAGAGAACAAGGGGATTCTTCGTGGATTAAAATCAGGACAGGAGTGTGTCAGGGTTATATCCTTTCACCATACGTATTCAATTTGTATGCTGTGCAAATAATCTGGGAAGCTGGACTATATGAGGAAGAATGTGGCATCAGGATTGAACGAAGACTCACTAACAACTTGTTATATGCAGATGATACAACCTTGCTTGCTGAATGGGAGGAGGACTTGAAGCACTTACTGATGAAAATCAAAGACTACAGCCTTCACTACGGATTACACCTCAACATAAAGCAAACAAAAATTCTCACAGGTGGACCAATAATCCACATCCTGATAAATGGATAAAATTTTGAAGTTGTCATGATTTCATTCTACTTGGATCCACAATCAACACCCGTGGAAGCAGCAGCCAAGAAATCAAAGGATGTATTACATTGGACAAATCTGCTGCAAAAGACTTTAAAGCGTTAAAAAGCGAAAATGTGACTTTAAGGACAAGTTACAGTTGACTCAAGCCATTGTCTTTTCAATCACCTCATATGCACATGAAAGCTGTACAGTGAATAAGGAAAACTGAAGAAGAATTGATGCCTTTGAATTATGGTGTTGGCAAAGATTATCGACCATACTATGGACTGCCAGATGAACAAATCCGTCTTGGAAGAAATAAAACCAGAATACTCCTTAGAAGTGAGGATGGTGAGTCTTCATCTGATGTCCTTTGGACATGTTGTCAGGAGGGACCAGTCTCTGGAGAAGTACATCATGCTTGGTAAAGTAGAGGAGCTGTAAAAAAGATGACAAAGACCATCAATGAGATGGATTGATGCAGTGGCTGCAACAATCTGCTCAAACTCAGCAAAGATTTTGAGGATAGAGCAGGACCAAGCAATGTTTTATTCTGCTCTGCATAGGGTCACTATCAGTTGGAACTGAGTCAATGGCACCAAACAACATGGGGAAAAAATTGAATGCCACAGGAAGCATCAAAAGAAGATGGAAGGAATACACAGAGTCACTGTACCAGAAAGAACTAGCCAATGTTCAACCATTTTAGGTGGTAGCATATGATTAAAGATAGATGATACTGAAAGAAGAAGTCCAAGCTGCACTGAAGGCATTGGAAAAAAACAAGGCTGCAGGAATTGACAGAATAGCAATTGAGATGGTTCAACAAATGGATGTAATGCTGGAAGCATTCAGTCCTCTTTGCCAAGAAATTTGATAGACAGCTACCAGGCCAACCAACTGAAAGAGATCCATTATCTTGTCAATTCCAAAGAAAGGCGTTCCAATGGAATATGGAAATTATAGAACAATATCATTAGTATCACACGTAAGTAAAATTTTACTGAAGATAATTAAAAAATGACTGCCGCCATACGTCAACAGGGAACTTCCAAAAATTCAAACTGGATTCAGAAGAGGACATGGAATAGGTAACATCATTGGTGATGTCAGATGGATCTTGGCTCAAAGCAGAGAATACCAGAAAGATATTTATCTGTATTTTATTGACTACACGAATGCATTTGACTGTGTGCATCATAGCAAATTATGGGTAACATTGAGAAGAATGGGAATTCTAGACCACTTAATTCTGCTGATGTAGAACCTGTACATAGATTAAGAGGCAGTTGTTTGAAAGCAACAACATGATTTTGCATAGTTTAAAATTTTAAAATATATGTGTTAAAGTTGTATCCTCTCATCATACTTATTCAATCTGTAGGCTGAGCAAATAATCCGAGAACCTGGACTATGCGAAGAACATGGACAGCATCACGGTTGGAGGAAGAGTTGTTAACCTGTGATATGCAGATAATACAATCTTGCTTGCTGAAAGCAAACAGAACTTGAAGCACCCACTGATGAAGATCAGAGACTACAGCCTTCAGTATGGATTACACCTCAACATAAGGAAACAAAAATATTCACAACTGGACCAACAAACAACATCATGATAAATGGAGAAAATACTGAAGTTGTCACGAATTCACTTTACTTGAATCAATAATCAATGCCAATGAAAGCAGCAGTCAATAAATCAAACGACATATTGCATTGGGAAAACGTGGTGTAAAAGATTTCTTTAAAATCTTAAAATGCAATGATGTCTCTTTGATGACTAAGGTGCACCTGACCCAAACCATAGTCTTTTCAATTGCCTCATAAGCATGAGAAAACCGGGCAATGAAAAGGAAGATGGGAGATGAACTGAAGCATTTGAATTATGGTATTGACAAAGAATATGGAATATACCATGGACTTGCAGAAGAATGAACAAATCTCTTTTGGATGAAGTATACCCAGAATGCTCCTTAGAAGTGAGGATGGTGAGACTTCCTCTTACTTTGGACACATTATCAGGAGAGAGTGATGTCTGGAGAGGTACATCATGATTGGTAAATAAAGTATAGGGTCAGCACAAAAGAGGAAGACCTTCCATGAAATGTATTGACATAGTAGCTGCAACAATGGGCTCAAACATAGCTACTATTGTGAGAATGGCACAGGACTGGGCAACGTTTTGTTCCATAATTCATGGGGTTGCTATGAGTCAGAGCCGACTTGATGAAACTTAACAACAACAACCATTAGATTAAGTGGAATAAGTAGTCCCTGATTTATGACAGTATTCCGTCCTGAAGACTCCATAGTAAGTCAAATACCTCATTTTTTTTGTTTGGCAAAGAATATTGAATATACCATGGACTGGCAGAAGAACAAGGAGCCCTGGTGGTGCAGTGGTTAAAGTGCTTGGCTGCTAATTGAAATGTCAGCAGTTTGAGCCAGTCAGCCACTCTGAAGGAGAAAGATGTGGTAGTCTGCTTCCATAAAGGTTACAGCCTTAGAAACCTTATAGGGAAGTTCTGCTCTGTCCTATAGGGTCAATATGAGTTAGAATCAACTGGACAGTAGTGAGTTTCATGGAGTCTGCCAGAAGAACAAACAAATCTGTCTTGGAAGAAGTACAGCTAGACTGCTCCTTAGAAGCGAGGATGATGGGACTTCATCTCATTTACTTTGGACATGTTATCAGCAGGGACTAGTCCCTCATGCTTGGTAAAGTAGAGGGTCAGCGAAAAAGAGGATGACCCTCAATGAGATGGACTGACACAGTGGCTGCAACAGTGGGCTCAAACATAGCACTGATTGTGAGGATGGCGTAGGACCAGGCAGTGTTTTGTTCTGTTGTATATAGGGTCTCTATGAGTTGGAATCGACTAGACGGCACCTAACAACAATAACATTGTTTTTTTTTTTTTTTTGGTGGAGGAGGGAGTCCGGCTTTCTTCACTAAGAATAGTTAATTTGACACTCATCTGTATTATAGGATGTATCAATAGCACATTGCTCTGTTGCTGAGTAGTATTTCATGGTGTAGATATACCACAATTGGTTTATCCATTTTCCTGTTAATGGACATTTGGGTTGTTTCTAGTTTTGACTATTACAAATAAAACTGATATGAGCATTTGTGTACAAATCTTTATACATGCTTTATATATGTTTCCATTTCTCTTGGGTGGAATGTTTGGATCATATGGTAGGTGTGTGTGTGTGTGTTCCCAGGTAGCCAAAGCAACTCTTATATTAAAAGGACAAGAAAGTTTCTAGCACATTCTTTGAATAAACTCTGCACACATTTGCTTAGGCACATACATGAACTCAAGAATCCTGGTTTTCAAAGTACATTGTGTATAACAAGGACGGGAAAGTTCCCAACACATTCTTTTAAAAAGTATTTATTATTACTTTTTTAAAATAATGTTTTATTGTGTTTTTAGTGAAGATTTACACTGTAGTTTAGGTTCCTATTCAACAATTTCTACACAGGTCGTTCAGTGACATTGGTTACATTCTTCACAATGCTTGAGCGTTCTCATTATTTCCTTTCTGGTTGTTCCATTTAATCTACTTTCTCTGCTCCCTTCCATTTTCATCTTTGTTTTAAAGTAATTGTTGACCATTTGGTCTCATATAGGTGATTAAAATTTTTTGTTGTTGTTGTTACTGAGAATATAAACAGCAAAACATATGTCAATTCAATAGTTTCTACATGTACAATTCAGTGGTATTGATTATATTCTTCAAGTTGTGCAACCATTCTTACCCTCCTTTTCTTAGTTGTTTCTCCCGTATTAACATAAATTCACTGCCCCTTAAGGTTCCTATCTAATATTTCAAGTTGCTGTTGTCAGTTTGATTCCATATAGATAGTTCTTTAAAAAGCATAATGCTCAAGGAAGACATTTTTTTTCTGGTTAAGCTAAACTATTGTTTGGTTTTAAGAAGACTTCAGGGAATATTTTTGGCTAAAGGTTTAAAGATTATTTTAGGGCAATAGTTTCACGGGTTCATCCAGCCTCAATGACTCCAGAGAGTCTGGTGTCAAAGAGAATTTGAAATTCCATTCTGCATTTCCCCCATTTTGATCAAGATTCTTCTATAGAATCTTTGATCAAAATGTTCAGCACAGTAAGTTCCCGGGCTACAAAACTCCAACTTACGGACAACACATACTTGACCTTTAATGTTATGTAAATTGCCCTCATTTTGAAACAATTAAACCAACCCCTACTCACAACAAATTCTTCATCATAGACACCTTCATTTTCTGCAGTGCAGCTTTTACATCACTGAAAAGGCTTTGAGCCTTTTCTTGCACTGAAACCAAAAAAAACCAAACCTGTTGCTGTTGGGTTGATTCTGACTTATAGCTACCCTACAGGACAGAGTAGAACAGCCCCATAGGGTTTACCATGGAGCAGCTGGTGGATTCAAACTGCCAACCTTTTGGTTAGCAGGCATAGCTCTTAACCACTATGCCACCAGGGTTCCCTCTTGCACTAAAGCAAGGCTAAATAAGAAGCGTACGCACCTGTCCTGACTTACCTAACAAATTCAATTGAAAGATTTAAAGACACGCTTAGGAACAGATCTTGTTTGTAACCTGGCGTAGCTGGGCACCATCTGGTTCTTCTGATCTTTTGACAAAGAAGGCAGTTGTTCATGGGGGCAATTAGCCAGATGTTCCATTTCCTCTTCCTATTCTTGACTCTCTTTTCCTTTGTTGTTCCAGGTGAATAGAGACCAGTTATGTGCTTTGGATGGCTGCTTGCAAGTTTTTAAGACCCCAGGCACTACACAACAAACTAGGAGGTAGAACAGAAGCACTAAACATGTTATTAGGCCAATTAACTGGTATGTCCTATGAAATCATGACCCTAAACTTCTAAACCAAGGAATTAAATCCCATGAGGTGTTTGGTTGTACATTAAGCAGTCTCAGCAGCTACTCTTTTTTCTTTGTTGTTGTAAATATGTGTATCACACAACTTTTGCCAGTTCAACTTTTTACAGGTGAACAACTTAGTGACAGCACTTGAAATAATTGGCTGTGCAACCCTAACTGGTAGGTATATGTTTTTTACCTACCTTTTTAAAGAAACTACCATACTGTTCTCCAAAGATATACCATTTTACATTCTCACCAGCAGTGTATGAGATTTCTAATTGTTCTACATGCTTACCAGCACTTGGTAATGTCAGTCTTTTTAATTGCAGCCATTCTAGTAGGTGTATAATGGAATATCATTGTGGTTTTTATGTGTATTTCTCTAACGACTAATGATACTGAGAATCTTTTAATGTGATTCTGTGACACTCATATATACATTTCTTTGGTCTGTTCAAATCTTCTGTCCATTTTAAAATTTAGATGTTTTGTTTTTGATAATTGAGTTTTGAGTGTTTTTTGTATATTCTGGGTACAATATTCAGATAGGTGATTTTCAAATATCTTATGATTCTTTTTATTTTCTTAATAGTGTCTTTTAAAGAGGAAGCTTCTTAATTTTTATGAATTCCACTTTATATATATGTATATCTAATTTTTATTTTATGGATTATTCTTTTGATTTTGTAACTAATAAATCTTTGACTAATTCTAGATCACAAAGATTTTCTCCTATATTTTCCAACAGAAGTTTTATAGTTCTAGATTTTACATTTTTTTGGTCCAGCATTGCATTTTGAAAAGACTATCCTTTCTCCATTAAATTGCTTTTGCAAATTTATTCTGTTTTACTGGATAAATTTGTTTATCTTGATACCTTTAACATACGTTTTGATGAATACAATTTTTAAATAAGTTCTGAAGTCATTTAGTGTAAGCCTTCCAAATTTCTTCTTCTTCTTCAAGCTTTTTTGGTTCTTCTTCTCCTTTGCATTTCCAAATGTATTTAAAATTTAGTTGGTCTAGTTTTACAAAAATAGTCTGATGAGACTTTGATTGAGATTGGATTGAATTTATAGATTAAATAGGGGAGATTGACATCTTGCAATATTGAATTGTTGGATACATGAATGTGGTATATAATTCCATTGATTTAGGTGTTCTTTAATTTTTTTCAGCAATGTCTTATAGTTTTAGAGCACATTTTGTACTCACCTCATCAGATTAGTCCATAAGTATTTTATGTTTTCTGATGTTATTTTAAATGGTATTTAAAGAAGAAAAAGTCTGATGGTTTGATGATAGTATTTAGAAATACAATTGATTTTACGTAATGGATTTATTCTAGTATCTTTTATTTTTGAAGTTCTATTAAACTTTCCAGACAGAAGTGTTTTCTGTGAATAAAGACAGTTTCGCTTGTTTCTTTGAAGTATAGGTGACTTTTATTATTATTATTTTTTCTTGACTTTACTGCATCACATAGAACTAGTTCAATGTTAAGTAGAAGTAGTGAAAGCAGGCATCTATGCCTTTTTCCTGATCTTACAGGGGCAACATTCACTCAGTCACATTAACATGATGTTGCCTGCAGGCTTTCTGTAGATCCTCTTTATCAAGCTGAGAGAGTTCCCTTCTATTCCAAATTTGCTGAGAGTTTTTATAAAAAATGGATGTTGGATTTTATCCTTTTTTTTAGTCTATTAATATGGCAAATTATATTAATTGATATTGAATTTTAAAAAAATTCTATTCCTGAAATAAACTCTTTTTCACGATCTTTTTAATATATTGTTGGATTAAATTTACTAAAATTTTTAGATGAATTTTTGCCTCTATGTTCATGAGAGATATTACATCTCTGATTTTCTATTTCTGTAATGTCTTTGTCTGGATTTGGTATCAGAATAATGCTGGCTTCATTGAATGAGTTGCAAACTATTCCCTCCTCTTCAGTATTCTGGAAGAGATTCTGTGACTTGGTATATTTTTCTTTAAATGTTTGAAAGAATTCACCAATGAAACCATCAGGACCTGAAGTTTTCTTTGTGGGAAAGATTTTAGCTATAAATCCAATGCTTAAAATTATATAGGATTATTAAAATGATATAATTCTTTTCTTTAATTTTTTTTTTTTTTTTTACTGTACTTTAGATGAAGTTTTACAGAATAGTTTCTTATTAAAAAGTTAGTACAGAGGTGGGGCCAAGATGGCAGAGTAGTCGGATGGCTTCCTATATCCCTCTTACAACAAAGATCTGGAAAAACAAGTGATTTGATTGTATATGAATATCTAGGAGCCCTGAACAAGGCAAAGTTGAGGAATGAGACTGAGTGATGCGGGGAGAGGGAGACGGTTCGGAAGAAGCGAGAAGTGGCAGACTGGCGGCAGGAGCCACAGCTCTTCAGCCCCGAAGGGCTCTGGGTTCACAGTGAAGCAGGCAAACAGCTCTGCACATGCGCTTGGGAGGCAATTTCTACATTGAGAGAGATCGGGCAGCAAAGATTCTGCTTGGACACTCCGAACCACTGAAAAGCAACTCCCAAGTGGCTAAAGATAAGTGCATGTGTGTGGCCTTTCGCGAGAATTAAAAAAAAAAAAGCCCATTTGGGAAAAACCTCTCTAACTTTTACCTCCTCCTTCCCTGCTCTGCACCAGTCCACTGACTTTCCAAGTCTCTGAGTCCCCTGGGCCAGAAGTAGATACCTTAAGGCACCCTGACCCATTCCCCTGGCCTTGGAGAGGGAACAAATTAACAAATGGGGAAAAAATAAGCTACTGGCTCCCCTAAGCCAGGAACTCAGGGTTGGCACAGCTCCTTTGCTAGGCACAGGCATAAGGGGTCTGCAGACTCTGAGTGCCTTCCACCCCTGTATAGACTTGTGTGGACCCACCTCAACAGCATAAGCCCTCACTACCACAGTACAAGAGGGTAAATACCTGAAGTCTAACTTCAACTGTTTCAGCTGTGAAGTGGCAGATTTGTGACGCTTGACACAGCCCTGCCTTTTAAGCAGGCACTTTTACTGGTCAGCATCAGGGGCTTGAGGGCTGGTGGCTCCACCTATGCCACCTAGTCACCTGCTACAGGGGTCCAAGAACAAGTGGTGCCCCCGAGTCTTTACAACCAACAGAGTAGGGTGCTCATAGTCCAGCTGCAAAACTCACCAACCTACTCACTCTAGGGAATAGGGACACACTTTCCTTTCAGACACTCAGGGGCAGCCATCAGCCCCCTGCCTTGCTGAGTGCGTGACCCCCTACTGCAACCAGATACCTGTGCCTACACCAATCACCCATGCCTCTCTAAGATTGTAGGTGAGAGCCTGGACCATACACTTTGTGACCAACTGCCTGGACACCTGACCCAAATACATACAGGAAAATGTAACAGACTCCTGTGTGCACATACTTAGTTAGAGAACTACCTACCTGGTGACAGGACGTTAGAGCTTCAAAGGCACCAATAATCAAACTAGTGCACACGAGCAGCCTATTTGGGCATATCAAAACAAAACCAAACAAGAAGCTAGGACACACTAAACAATATAAAATAAAATTATAATAACTTATTGATGGCTTGGAGACAACGGTCAATATCAAATCACATAAAGAGGCAGTCCATGATGGCTTCAGCAAGCTCCCAAAATAAAGAATCAATAAATTCTCTGGAGGAGGAGAATTTCTTGGAATTACCAGAGGCAGAATACAAAAGATGAATATACAGAACTATTCTAGAAATTAGAAAGGAAATTCTTCAAAACATAGACACAGCCAAAGAACATACAGAAAAAGTAGTAGCGGAACTTAAAAAAGTTATTCAAGAACATAATGACAAATATAATAGGCTGCAAGAATCAATAGAGAGACAGCAATCAGAAATCCAGAAGATTAACAATAAAATTTCCAAATTAGACAACTCAATACGAAGTCATAAGAGCAGAATTGAGGCAGTAGAAGTTAGAATTAGTGACATTGAAGATAACGCTTTTGATGCCAACTTATTTGAAGAAAAACCAGATAAAAGAATTAAAAAGAATGAAGAAACCCTAAGAGTCATGTGGGACTCTATCAAGAGAAATAACCTACGAACGATTGGAGTACCAGAACAGGGTGGGAGGGGGGGAGTAACAGAAAATACAGAGAAAATTGTTGAAGATTTGTTGACAGAAAACTTCACTGATATCATGAAAGATGAGAAGATATCTATCCAAGATGCTCATCAAACCCCACATAAGGTAGATCCCAAAAGAAAGTCACAAAGACATATTATAATCAAACTTACCAAAATGAAAGATAAAGAGAGAATTTTAAGAGTGGCTAGGGATAAAAGAAAAGTCATCTACAAAGGAGAGTCAATTAGAATAAGCTCGGACTACTCAGCAGAAACCATGCAGGCA
>NW_004443991.1:13233584-13237949 GCF_000243295.1 Trichechus manatus latirostris
GATAAAATGCAAACCCAATCCAAATTCCACCAGCATTTTTTAAGGAGATAGAGAAACAAATCACCAACTTCCTATGGAAAGGGAAGAGGCCCCAAATAAATAAAGCATTACTCAAGAAGAAGAACAAAGTGGGACGACTCACACTACCTGATTTTAGAAACTATTATACCACCACGGTAGTCAAAACAGCCTGGTATTGGTAAAACAACAGATACATAGACCAATGGAACAGAGTTGAGAATCCAGACATAGTTCATCCACTTATGAGCAGCTGATATTTGACAAAGGCCCAAAGTCTGTTAATTGGGGAAAAAACAGTCTCTTTAACAAATGGTGCTGGCATAACTTGATATCCATCTGCAAAAAACTGAAACATGACCCATACCTCACACCATGCACAAAAACTAACTCAAACTGAATCAAAGACTTAAACATAAAATCAAAAACTTAAGATTGTGGAAGAAAAAATAGGGACAATGCTAGGAGCCCCAACACAAGGCATAAACAAAATACGAACCAAAAATAACAATGCACAAGCACCAAAAGAGAGACTAGATAAATGGGAACTCCTAAAAATCAAACACTTATGCTCATCAAATTCTTCACCAAAAGAGTAAAAAGACAACCTACAGACTCAGAAAAAATTTTTGGCTAAGACAAATCTGATCAGCGTCTAAGCTCTAAAATCTACAAGATACTGCAAAACCTCAACAACAAAAAGACAAATAACCCAATTAAAAAAAGGGCAAAGGAAATGAACAGGCACTTCACCAAAGAAGACATTCAGGCAGCTAACAGACACATGAGGAAATGTTCACAATCATTAGCCATTAGAGAAATGCAGATCGAAACTACAATGAGATATCATTTCACCCTACCAAGGCTAGCACTAATCCAAAAAAACACAAAATAATAAATGCTGGAGATGTTGTGGAGAGACTGGAATGCTTATACACTGTTGGTGGGAATGTAAAATGGTACAACCACTTTGGGAATCGACTTGGCACTTTCTTAAAAAGCTAGAAATAGAGGTACCATTCGATCCAGCTATCCCACTCCTTGGAATATATCTTAGAGAAATAAGAGCCATCACATGAATAGATATATGCACACCCATGTTCATTCCAGCACTGTTCACAATAGCAAAAAGATGCAAACAACCTAGATGCCCATCAACGGATGAATGGATAAACAAATTATGGTATATCCACACAATGGAATACTATGCAATGATAAAGAACAATGATGAAGCATCATATAACATGGAGGAAACTGGAACTTATTATGCTGAGTGAATTTTTTCAGTCACAGAAGGATAAATACTGTTTAAGACCACTATTATAAGAACTCAAGAAAAGGTTTAAAGACAGAAAAAAAACATTCTTTGATAGTTACGAGGGTGGGGAGGGAGGGTGAGGGTTATTTACTAACTAGATAGTAGATAAGAATCATATTAGGCAAAAGGAAGGACAGCACACACTACAGGGGATGTCAGCACAACTAGACTAAACCACAGCTAAGAAGTTTCCTGAATACAGTCACACACTTTGAGAGACAGAGTAGCAGGGGTAGGGTTCTGGGGACCATGCTTTCAGCGACATCTAGGTCAATCGGCATAACAAAGCTTATTAAGAAAATGCTCTGCATCCTACTTTGGTGAGTGGCGTCTGGGGTCTTAAAACTTTGCAAATGGCTATATAAAATGCATCAATTGGTCCCAACCACCTGGAGTAAAGGAGAATGAAGAACACCAAAGACACAAGGAAAGTAGTCACCCAAGAGACAGAAAGGGCTACATAAACCGGAGACTTCATCAGCCTAAAACCAGAAGAACTAGATGGTGCCCGACTACCACCAATGACCGTCCTGACAGGGAACACAACAGAGAGTCCCTGATGGAGCAGCAGAAAGATGGGGTGCAGAACTCAAATTCTAGTAAGAAGACCAGACTTAATGGTCTGACTGAGATTGGAAGAACCCCAGAAAGCATGGCTGCTGGATTCACTATCAGCCCAGAAAGAACACAGTTTCTGAGGCCAACTCTTCAGACAGGGATTGGACTGGACTGTGGGACATGGGGTGATACTTGTGAGGAGTGTGCCCCTTGGCTTAGGTAGATACAAGAGACCAAAGGGGCAGCTTCTGTCCGGAGGTGAGATGTGAAGGCAGACAGGGTTATGAGCTGGTTGAATGGACATTGGGAATCAGGGGGTGGGGGGAAAGGAGGAGTGTGCTGTTGCAGAATGGGGTGAGCAATTGGGGTCACATAACAATATAAAATTTTGTATGGCAGACTAACTTGAAGTGTAAACTCCATTTAAACCACAACAATAAAAAAAGTTATTTGCAATAAATAAGCCATTGGTCTTGCAAAATTCTAAAACAAAAAGTATACATATTGTTTTATGACAGTGGTTAACAACCCCACAACATGTCAACACTCTCCCTTCTCAACTTTGGGTTCCCTATTACCAGCTTTCCTGTCTCCTCCTACCTACTAGTTCTTGTCCTGGGCCGTTGTGCCCCATTAGTCTTCTTTTGTTTTATGGGCCTGTCCAATCTTTGGCTGAAGGGTGAACGTCGGGAGTGATTTCATTACTGAGTTAAAAGGGTGTCCGGGGGCAATACTCTCGGGGTTTCTCCAATCTCTGTCTGGCCAGTATTTTGGTCTTTGTGAATTAGAATTTTGTTCTACTTTTCTCTCTAGCTCTGTCTGGGACCGTCTGTTGTGATCCCTGTCAGAGCAGTCAGTGGTGGTAGCCAGGCACCATCTAGTTGTACTGGACGCAGTTTGATGGAAGCCATGGCAGTTGTTGTCCATTATTCCTTTGGACTAATCTTTCCCTTGTATCTTATTTTCTTCATTCTCCGTTGTTCCTGAAGGGATGAGACCAGTGGAGTATCTTAGATGGCCGCTCACAGGCTTTTAAGACCCCAGATGCTACTCGCCAAGGTAGAATGTAGAACAGTTTCTCTGCAAACTATGTTATGCCAATTGAGCTAGATGTTCCCCGTGACCATGGTCTCCACACCCCTCACCCCAGCAATTTGCTCTCTCAGGGAGTTTGGAAGTGTCTATTGAGCTTCCATGACCTTGCCTTCTGCAAGTTAAGCTGGCTTCCTGAGTATTGTATACTGTTTCACCCTTCACCAAAGTTACCACTTATCTATTGATTATTTAGTGTTTTCTCCCACCCCTCCCCTCACTTGTAACCAGCAAAGGTTGTTTCTTTTTGTGTGTAAACCTTATCATGAGTTTTTACAGTAGTGGTCCCATACAATATTTGTCCTTTTATGATTGACTTATTTCACTCTGCGTAATAGCCTCCAGATTCATCCATGTTATGAGATGCTTCGCAGTTTCATCATTGTTCTTTATCATTGCATAATACTCTATTGTGTGTATGTACCATAGTTTATTTATCCATTCCTTTGTTGTTGGGCATCTAGGTTGTTTTTGTCTTTTTGCTACTGTGAACAATGCTTCAGTGAACATAGGTGTCCATATGTCTATTTGTGTTAATGATCTTATTTCTCTAGGATATATTCCTAGGAGTGGATTGCTGGATCATATGGTATTTATATTTCTCGATTTCTAAGGAAGCACCATATCATCTTCCAAAATGGTTGTATCATTTTGCATTCCCACCAGCAGTGCATAAGAATTCTGATCTCCCCGCAGCC
Organism: Trichechus manatus latirostris; assembly: GCF_000243295.1. Taxonomy (NCBI): domain Eukaryota; kingdom Metazoa; phylum Chordata; class Mammalia; order Sirenia; family Trichechidae; genus Trichechus; species Trichechus manatus. The sequence continues at coordinate 13,237,269 of NW_004443991.1, forward strand.
CCTCCAACATTTGTTATGTCCAGTGTTTTTGATTCGTGCCAGTAATGCCGGGGTGAGATGGCAACTCATTGTGGTTCTGATTTGCATTTCTCTAATGGCTAGTGATTGCTAGCATTTCCTCATGAATGTCTGTTGGCTGCTTGACTGTCTTCTTTGGTGAAGAGTCAGTTCAATTCATTTGCCAATGTTTTAATTGGATTATCTGTCTTTTTTGTTGTAAAACTGTTGGATTTTCTTGTAGATTTTAGAGATTAGAACTTCGTCTGATTTGTAATGGCCCCCAATTTTTTTTTTTTCCCAATCTGCAGGTTCTCTTTTTAGTCTTTTGGTGAAGTCTCTTGATGAGCATAAGTGTTTAATTTTTAGAAGATCCCAGTTATCTAGCTTATCTTCTGGGTTTTGTGTGTGGTTGGTTATAGTTTTTATCCTGTAAAAGCTGTGCATTAGGGCGTCTAGTGTTGATACTATTTTTTCTTCTATGAAGTTTATAGTTTTTCGCTTTATATTTAGGTCTTTGATCCATTTCAAATTAGTTTTTGTGTATAGTGTGAGGTATGGGCCTGTTTCAATTTTTTGCAGATGGACATCAAGTTTTGCCAGCACGAGTTGTTAAAAATTGTTGCCCATTTCATGGACTTTGGGCCCTTGTCGACGATCAGGTGACTGTAGGTGGATGGATTT
>NW_004443991.1:13238975-13262280 GCF_000243295.1 Trichechus manatus latirostris
CAAATAGGGGGTACAAGAAAGCAACTTCATGGAGCTTCCAGCAGGAGAGAGAACAACTGGTAACCAGTGATATAGGCTTTCCCACCCCCAACCCTTCTTCACCCCCACTCAGCCTCCTCTGCTTCTTGCAGCCACAGTCTCTTGGTGGGGAAGCACAAGCTTCACCCCAGTGTCACTTGTATTCCACCCGCCTGCACTGGCAGGCTCCCTGAGTGCCTTTTGTTGGCTGCTGATGTTGCTTTTTTCCACTTTTTTAGATTTCTTCCTTAAATCTTACCACCTCCCCCTCCTTTCTATCATATATCTGGCTCCATCCACCATCTTTGCTTCTTCCTGAAAGGCTGCAAAACACCTCTCAACCGTGAAACTTCTTCCCGGCCCATGCCACCATGCTTGTGGGACCCTGGAACTCTTTTTTTCATTTGTTTGCTTGCTCTGATTTGTTCTGTTTTGATTTGTTTGTTTTCTTCTTCTTTTCTCAGCTTGGGAGCCCCTTCTAGCTGGGCAGTACCACACAGCTTGGAAGCTGCTCCTTTACTCTGTGCAGACACACAGGGACATACCTGAGGGCATTTCTTTTTTCTTTTTTACTTTTTGTTTGGTTTTGGTTTTGTTGCTTTGTTTTGTTTTCTTCTCTTTCCTATTTCCTTTTTGTCTTTCTTCATTTCCAGTTTCTTGATTTATTTTTTTTCTTTTAACCTATTCTTTCATTTTTTCTTTTCCCCATTTCTCAGTCTTTCATCTCTCGCCTCCAATAACAAGCTTCCTTAGCACTCGTTTTTGTTTAGGTGTGTGTTTTTGGCTCCTGTTCCTCTCTCCTCTCTCTCATATTTCCCATACCCAATCTTAGCTCCACACATCACAATCTCGCCCCTCCTTCCTGTCTATCTGCACCATGCACTGAACATCACACTCCCAAGTAGCACAGACACAGCCTACTGGAACCTGCCCTGCACTGATTCCTAGTCCATACTATCAGCCCTGGTACATGCCACAAACAACCCATCACAGCAACTCCCCTTCAGCTGGACCTGCCCTGCTGCACCATAACTCAGTGACTGACCCTGCCCATTGGAAAGGAGATGAAAAGTATCATGCCCATAGATGAGCAAACGACAAAGAATGCACAGCCTGCCTGCTCAGACATAACCAAATAAAACAAAAAAGCAGGATGAAACAAATAAATCTACAATCAGTAAATGAGGAAAATAACCACTGAATGCCCTGAAGATAGCAGACAATATCAAAACATTTATAAAAATAGGACAGGATGGTTCCAGTAGGTATCCAAAATAAAACACCAGATGACCTTCCAGTAGAAGAAAAGGCACTCGACCTAACTGATAGGGAACTGAAATATCTAATATTCAGAATTAGTCAAGAGCTGAAGCAAACACCAGACAATATGAGGAAAAAATAGACAATTTCATGGAAAAGGCAGACAAATTCATGGAAAATACAGATAAAAAATGGAAGAATTCAATAAAATAATACAGGAACAAACTGTTAAAATAAATTCATAATGAGAAATCATACAAAAACAACAATTAGAAATCCAAAAGATAAACAACAAGATTTCATAAATGGACAGTGTCAGAGAAGAGCTGAGGAGCACGGTTGAAACGATGGAAGACAGGATCAGCGAAATTGAAAACAAACACTTGGATACAACTCTGAGGGAAACTCAGAAAAAAGAACTAAGAAAAATGAAGAAACCCTGAGAAATATGTAGGATACAATCCAAAGCAAAAATCTGTGAGTGATTGGAGTTCCATAACAGGAGGAGAAAACAGAAAACACAGAGAGGATCACTGAAGAACTGCTGACAGATAACTTCCCCAATATCATGACCATCCAAGAAGCTCAACAAACCCCATATAGGATAGACTCCAAAAGAAAATCACCAAGGCATATCATAATCACACTCGCTAAAACCAAAGACAAACAAAGAATCCTGAGAGCAGCTTGAGAAAAACAAAAAGTCACATACAGAGGAGAAGCAATAAGACTAAGCTCAGATTATTTGGAAGAAACCATGTAGATAAGAAGGCAATGGGGTGACATATATAAAACCTTGAAAGAAAAAAATTGCCAGCCAAGAATAATATATCTCACAAAACTCTCTCTCAAATATGATGATGAAATTAGGTAATTTTCAGATAAACAGAAATTAAGGGACTATGTAAAAAACAAATTTACAAGACTTATTAAAGGGAGTCCTTTGATCTGAGAACAAGCAACATCAGACCACAAGCTGAATATAGGACACAGGATTTCACTAGCCAGATACCGTCCTAGGAAATGAACTCTTAAGGACTATGGGAAATGAAAAGAATTACAACAGGGAACCAGTGAGGTTAATCTGTAAATGACAACAGCATCAAAACAATAAAAGAGGGAATAAACAGTGTAGGTATAGAACCTTCTAATGGAGAAGAAGGCAAGGCGATACCAAATAACAATAGACTGGTTCAAATCGAGGAATATAAGGGTAAATTTCAAGGTAACTGCAAAGAAAGTTAACAAACCTACTCATCAAAATAAAGAAGAAAAACATAAAGTCTCAGTAAAAGCAAAACCTACACAAACAAAAGAAATGAAAAAACAATCCACAGACAAAAGGAACTCAGCACAGGAGTCAGAGGAACAAAGAAAACATCAGCACCACACACAAAAAAAGTACAAAATGCAATCCCACTCTTAGGAACATATCCTAGAGAAATAAGAGCTGTCACACGACTAGACATATGCACACCCATATTCATGGCAACACTGTTCACGATAGCAAAAAGATGGAAACAATCTAGATGTCCATCAACAGAAGAATGGATAAACAAACTATGGTACACACACACAATGGAGTATTATGCAACGATAAAGAACAATGATGAATCTGTGAAGCATCTCATAACGTGGATGAAAGTGGATGACATTATGCTTAGTGAAATAAGTCAGTCACAAAAGGACAAATATTGTATGAGACCGCTACTGTAAAAACTCAAGAAAACGTTTACACACAAAGAGTAACAATCTTTTTCAGTTTCAAGGGATGGAGGAGTGGGGGGAAATACTAAATAAACAATAGATAAGTGGTAACTTTGGTGAAGGGTACGACAGTACACAATACTGGGGAAGCCAGCACAACTTGTACAAGGAAAGGTCATGGAAGCTCCACAGACACTTCCAAACTCCCTGAGGGACTGAATTCCTGGGCGGGCAGAGGTCTGTGGGGACCATGGTCTCGGGGAACATCTAGCTCAATTGACATAACACAGTTTATAAAGACAATGTTCTACATTCTACCTTCGTGAGTAGTGTCTGGGGTTTTAAAAGCCTGTGAGCAGCCATCTGAGATACTCCACTGGTCTCACCCCTTCAGGAGCAAGGGAGAATGAAGAGAACAAGATAAAAGGAAAAGATCAGCCCAAAGGACTAATGGACGACAGCTACCACTGCCTTCACCAGACTGAGTACAGTACTGCTAGATGATGCCCATCTACCACCACTGACTGCTCCGACACTGATCACAATAGAGGGTCCTGGACAGAGCTGGAAAAGGATGTAGAACAAAATTCTTACTCACAAAATAAGACCAGATTTACTGGCCTGACAAACTGGAGAAACCCCAAGAGTATGGCCCCCAGACACACTTTTAGCTAAGTAGTGAAGTCACTCCTGAAGTTCCTTCAGCTGGGGAATGGACAGCCTCATAAAACAAAATGGGACTAATGAGGCACAGCAGTCCAGGGACAAGGACTAGAAGGCAGGAGGGGACAGGAATGGTGGGGATAGGGAACCCAAGGTTGAGAAGGGAAAATGTTGACAGGTCGTGGGGTTGTTAACCATTGTCATAGGGCAATATGTGTACTAACTGTTTAATGAGAAACTATTTGTTCTGCAAACCTTCATCTAAGGTAGAAAAAAAAAGCATTACCTATGTGTGATCAAATTGTCAACAGCAACTCAAAAGGTTTGATGGGAAGCCTAGGGGGCAGTGAATTGAAGATAATGGTGATGGAATAATTTGGAAAAGGATAGTGAGAATAGTAGCTCAACTGGAAGAATGTAATGAATGTCACTGAATTGTTCATGTAGAAACTTTTGAAATAGTGTAACTTTGGCTATGTATATTTCCACCAAATAAAGGTCCCCCAAGATCAAGAAGGGCGAGTGTTGACATGTTGTGTGGTCGTTAATCAATGTCATAAAACAATATGTGTACTGACTGTATAATGAGAAACTATTCGTTTTGTAAACCTTCTTCTAAAGTAGAAAAATAAAAATAAAAACGAGTGATGTTGGCCGTTGGTTTTGCCTAGATGCCCTTTATTATGTGGAGGAATTTCCCTTCTATACCTATTTTATTGTGAGTTTTTATCAGGAATGGGTGTTGGACTTTGTCGAATGCATTTTCTGTGTTAACTGAGATGATCAGGTGATTCTTTTCTTTCATTTTATTTATATGGTGGATTATTGTCATGGATTGAATTATGTTCCCCCAAAAACTGTGTGCATCAATTTGGCTGGGCCATGATTCCTGGTATTGTGTGATCTTCCTGTATGTTGTAACTCCTGCCTCTATGATGTTAATGAGGGAGGATGGGTGGCAGTTGTGTTAATAAGGCAGAACTCAATCTACAAGATTGGATTGTGTCCTGAGGCAATATTTTGAGATATAAAAGAGAGAAGTGAGCAGAGGGACAGGGGAACCTTATTCCACCAAGAAAGCAGTGCCAGGAGCAGAGCATGTCCTTTGGACCCAGGGTCCCTGAACGGAGAAGCTCCTAGTCCAGGGGAACACTGATGAGAAGGCCGACAGAGAGAGAAAGCCTTCCTCTAGAGCTGATGCCCTGAATTTGGACTTTTATCCGACTTTACTGTGAAGAAATAAATTTCTCTTTGTTAAAGGCATCCACTTGTGGTATTTCTGTTGTAGCAGCACCAAATGACTAAGACAGTTAGGTTGACGGATTTTCTAATGTTGAACCATCCCTGCATACCTGGTATGAATCCTACTTGGTTGTGGTGTATTTTTTTTGATATGATGCTGAATTCTACTGGCTAGAATTTTGTTGATAATTTTTCCATCTATATTCATGACAGATATTGGTCTGTAATTTTCTTTTTTTGTGGTGTCTTTGCCTGGTTTTCCTATCAGGGTTATGCTGGTTTCCTAGAATGAATTTGGAAGTATAACTTCCTTTTCTATATTCTGAAATAGTTTGAGTAGTATTGGTGTAACCTCTTTTCTGAATGAGTGGTAGAATTCTCCAGTGAAGCAGCCATCTGGGCCAGGGCTTTTTTTTTTGTTTGTTTGGTTGGGAGTTTTTTTTATTACTTTTTCAATCTCTTCCTTGTTATAGATTTGATTAGATTTTCAACATCACTTTGTGTTAGATTGGGTAGGTAGGGTGTTTCTAAAATTTGTCCATTTCCTCTAGGTTTTCAAATTTGTTGGAGTATAGTTTTTCATAATACTCTGTTATGATCCTTTCTATTTCAGTTGGGTCAGTTGTAATATCTCCCATTTCATTTCTTATTTGGGTTATTTGTGTCCTCTTCTGTTTTTCCTTTTTTCAGTGTGCCCAGTTGTTTGTTGATTTTGTTGATCCTTTCAGTGAACCAACTTTTGGTTTTGTTGATTCTTTCTATCATTTTTATGTTCTCTATTTCATTTATTTCTGCTCTGATCTTTATTATTTCCTTTATTCTGGTGGCTGTAGGGTCTTTTCTTTTTTTTGCTGTTATCTTTCTATTTGTTCAATTTGTGTAGCTAATGTTTTGATTTTGTCCCTTTCTTCTTTTTTGATATGTGCATCTTTTGCTATAAATTGTCCTCTGAGGACTGCCTTTGCTGTATCCCAAAGGTTTTGGTATGATGTGTTTTAATTCTCACTTGATTCTAGGAATTTTTTGATTCCATCTCTGATTTCTTCTATTACCCAGTGGTTTTTAAGCAGGGTGTTATTCAGTTTCCATGTAATTGATTTTTCTTCCTTGCTCTTCCTGTTGTTAATTTCTACCTTGATTGTGTTGTGGTCAGAGAAGATACTTTGTATTATCTCAGTGTTTTGGATTTTGTTGAGGGTTACTCTGTGGCCTAAGACATGGTCTATTCTGGAGGTTGTTCCATGTGCGTTGGAAAAAAATGTGTACTTTGCATATGTTAGGTGTAGTGTTCTATATATGTCTATGAGGTCAAGTTGGCTGATAGTGCCCTTTAGGTCTTCTGTATCTTTGCTCAGTTTCTTTCTAGATGTTCTCTCCTTTACTGACAATGGTGTTCTGAAGTCTCCTACTATTACTGTGGAACTGTCAATTTCTCTTTTCAGTGCTGTTAGAGTTTGTTTATGTATTTTGGAGCCCTGTCATTAGTTGTGAGTATGTTTATTATGATTATGTCTTCATGCTGGGTCCCTTTAATCATGAAATAGTGTACTTCTTTGTTTTTTAGGGTGGATTTTGTTTTAAAGTCTATTTTATCTGAGATTAGTATTGCCACTCATGCTTTTTTTGGTAGCTATTTGCTTTATATTTTTTTTCGCATCCTTTGATTTTTAATAAATTTATGTGTTTGTTTCTAAGGTGTGTCCCTTATAGACAGCATATTGATGGATCCTGTTTTTTATCCATTCTGTCACTCTGTCTCTTTATGGGTGCTTTGAGTCCATTTACATTCAGTGTAATTATTGAGTTTATCGCTGTCATTTTGTAGTGCCTTTTTTTTTTTGTGCTGACATTTTCTTTGTTCATCTTATTCTCCTGTACTGAATTCCTTTTGTTCATGGATTTTTTTTTTCATTTCTTTTGTTTTTGTAGATTTTGTTTTTACTGAGACTTTATGCTTTTCTTCTTTATTTTGATGAGTAGGTTTGTTAACTTTCTTTGTGGTTACCTTGAAATTTACTCTTGTCTTCCTAGGTTTGAACCAATCTATTATTACTTGGTATCACCTTGCTTTCCTCTGCATTAGAAGGTTCTGTATCTATACCATTTATTCCCTCTTTTATTGTTCTGATGTTGTTGTCATTTACAGAGAAACCTCTCTGGTTCCCTGTTGTAATTCTTTTGATTTTGGGTAGTGCTTGAGATTTCATTTTCTAGGTTGGTATCTCTCTGGTGTGATTTTGTGTCTTAGATTCAGCTTGTGGTCTGATGTTGTATGTTGTCAGACAAAAGGACTCCCTTTAATAATTCTTGTAAGTTAGGTTTGGTTTTTACACTGTCCCTTAATTTCCGTTTATCTGGAAATGTTCTAAGTTCACCATCATATCTGAATGAGAGTTTTGCACGATATATTATTCTTGGCTGGCAATTTTTTTCTTTCAAGGTTTTATGTATGTCATCCCATTGCCTTCTTATCTGGGTGGTTTCTTCCAAATAATCCGAGCTTAGTCTTATTGCTTCTCCTCTGTATGTGACTTTTTGTTTTTCTCAAGCTGCTCTCAGGATTCTTTGTTTGTCTTTGGTTTTAGCAAGTGTGATTATGATATGCTTTGGTGATTTTCTTTTGGAGTCTATCCTATATGGGGTTCGTTGAGCTTCTTGGATGGTCAGCTTTTCATCTTTCATGATATTGGGGAAGTTTTCTGTCAGCAATTTTTCAGTGATCCTCTCTGTATTTTCTGTTTTCTCCCCCAGTTCTGGAACTCCAATCACTCACACATTTTTGCTTTTGTTGGTATCCTACATATTTCTCAGGGTTTCTTCATTTTTCTTCATTCTTTTTTCTGAGTTTTCCTCAGAGTTGTATGCAAGTGTTTGTCTTCAATTTCACTGATCCTGTCTTCCATCATTTCAAACCTGCTCCTCAGCCCTTCAGTGACTCTGTTCATTTCTGAAATCTTGCTGTTTATCTTTTGGATCTAATTGTTGTTTTTGAATGATTTCTAGTTGTGAATTTAGTTTATTTTTTTCCTGTATTATTTTCCTGAATTCTTGCACTTTTTGTGTGTATTTTCCATGAATTTGTCTGCCTTTTAAATGAATTTGTCTATTTTTTCCTCATTTTTGTCTACTTTTTGCTTCAACTATTCGATAGCTCTGAATATTAGAGATTTGAATTCCCTATCAGGTAGTTCTAGTACCTTTTCTTCTACTGGAAAGTCATCGGGTGTTTTATTTTGGAAGCCTACTGGAACCATCGTGTTCTTTTTAAAAAAATGTTTTGATATTGCCTGCTGTCTTTAGGGCATTCAGTAGTTATTTTCCTTGTTTATTGATTGTAGATTTGTTTGTTTCATCCTGCTTTTTTGTTTTATTTGGTTATGTTTGAGCAGGCTGTCTGTGCATTCTTTGTTGTTATCTTGTTTGTGGGCATGATACTTTTCACCTTCTTGTCCAATGGGTAGGGTCAGTCACTGAGCTATGGTGCAGCAGGGAAGGTCCAACTGAAGAAGAGTCATTGGGATGGGTTGTTTTTGGCACGTACTAGGGCCAAGAGGGTGGGCTGGGAATCAGCACAGGGCAGGTTCCAGTAGGCCATACCTCTGCTGCTTGGGTGTGAGATAATCAGTGCACAGTTCAGGCAGGCAGGAAGGAGGGGCAGATTGTTATTTGTGGAGCTAAGATGTGTATGGGAGAGAGGCAAGAGCAACAGGAGCCAAAAACAAATAACAACAAAAAAGTAGTAAGTGTGCTTGCCATTGGAGTAAAGAGATGAGAAACTGATAAATGGAGAAAAACAAAAAGAAAAGAAAGAAAAGAAAAAGGATAAATGAAAATAAATAAATAAAAATTATTTAAAAAAAATGAAATCACAGCCCCCAGGGATCCCGCCGGTGTGGCTGCTAATCCTGGGGAAGTGGTTCCCAGGCCAGGATATACAGCCTGGATGGAAGGGGTAGAGGTGTCACACAGCACCAGGTATTTAGAAGACAGGAAGGGAAGATAAGTATGGAGAGATGAGAAACTGAGAAATGAAGAAATACAAAAAGGAAAAAAGAAAAGAAAACAAAAACAAAGGAAAAAGAAATTGCCGCAGGGATCCCACTGTGCAGCTGCACAGACTGGGGAAGTAGTTTCCAAGCCGCGCAGTACAGCCTTGCTAAAAGGGTCTCCCAAGCCAAGAAAAGAAAAAGAAAACCAACCAACAAAACAAAACAGAATGAATCAAAACAAAAACAAACAAAAATGCCCTGGGAAACCCTCAAGAGTGGTGGTGTGGGCCAGGAAGCAGTTCTATAGTTGAGCGGCATTTCACAGCTTTTCAAGAAGAAGCAAAGATGGCACACAAAGCCAGGTATTTGAGAGAAAGGAGGGGGAGATGGTACAGGTATGGAAGAAACCAAAAGAAGTGGAAAAAAGCAACACCAGCAATGAAGAAACGGCACTCAGGGAGCTGACCATTGTCGGTGGGTGGAATCCAAGCAGCACAGAGCTGAAGCCAGTGCCTCCCAGCAAAGATACTGTTACCGTAGGAAACAGAGGAGGCTGAGTGGGGGTGAAGAAGTGTGAGGGGTGGGAAAGCGTATATTACTTGTTACTGGTTGTACTATCTCCTGCTGGGAGCTCTTTGAAGCTGCTTTCCTGTACTCCCTGTTCGCCAATCTCCAACAGGAATCGGAGATGTCAAATCAGTTCTGTGTTAGCTGATAGGGGACCCCTGCTCATAACTCTCCTGCCTCTCTGTTCTCTGGCAGTTCCTTATTCCATTCATTGCTTGGCTGAGTTTTTTATCTCTTCATTTGATGCTTAAGGTTCCAGGATTGACTTTTGTCTCTGTTTGACATAGTTTTTTGGGTCTTTGCTGTGGAGGGACGGTGTGCTGTTTCTGTCTATAGAGTCATGTTGCCTGGAACTGCCTGATATAATTCCGTTTAAGTGAGTTTTGGTACTTTGTGTCTTTTCAAACATTTGTTCATTTCATATAAATTGTCAAATTTATTGGCATAAATTTATTCATAATCCCTTTTTGTTTTAACATACGTAGAATCTGTAGCAATATCAGCTCACTCATTCTAGATATTATTAATTTGTGTCTCCTCTCTCTTCTTCCAAATCTTTCTGGATAGAAGTGTATCAAAGTTATTAATCTTTTAAAGAATCAGTGTTTGATCTTACTGATTTACTATTTTTTTTTAGTCATCTATTTTATAGATCTCCACTTTGATTTTTATTATTTCTTTTCTTCTATTCAGATTCCTTTTGTACTTCTTTTTCAAGTTTCTAAAGATGGAAGCTCAGTTCATTGAGTCCCCCCCCCCTTTTCTGATATAGGTAAGTATTGTTATAAAATTCTAAGTATTACTTTAGCTAAATCCCCCAAATTTTAATATGTTGTGATTTCATTTTACTCAGTTCAAAATACTGACTATTTTCTCCTGTGATACCTTCTTTGACCCACGGGTTATTTATAAGTGTGTTGTTTAATTTCCAAATATTTGGGAATTCTCTAAATATTTTACTGTTGTTGATTTCAAATTTAACTTTACTGTGGTATTACTTGAATCCTTTTAAATTTTTTGAGAGTTGCTCTGTGCTCTAGCATATGGTCTATCTTGGTAAATGTTCTGCCTAAACTTGAATAGAATATGTTTCCTGAAGTTGCCAACTGGAATGTTCTATAAATATTAATTCAGTAAAGGAAGTTAATAATGTTGCTTAAATCTCCTATATTCTTTTTTTTAATATAATATTTTATTGTGTTTTTGGTGAAAGTTTACACAGCAAATTAGGTTCTCGTTAAACAATTTCTATACATATTGTTCAGTGACATTAGTTACATTTTTCACAGTGTGTTAACATTCTCATTATTTCCATTCTGGTTGTTCCATTTCCATTAATCTGGCTTCCCTGAACTCCCCCATTACCTTCTCATCTTTGCTTTAAAGTAAATGTTGACCATTAGGTCTCATATAGAAGATTTTTTAAAGGGGCACTGTATTCCCATATGATATTGTTTATTTTGTAAGCTAATCTGGTATTTAGCTGAAAGGTGATCTCTGGGAGTGGTTTCAGTACAAAGTTTAAAGGGTATCTCAGCGTGGCTGTCTTGGGGTTTCCTCTAGTCTCTACCAGCCCAGAAGTCTGGCCTTTTTTTTTTTTTTTTTTTAAAGAATTTGAGTTCTGTTCTACATTTTTCTCCATCCTATCTGGGACCATCTATTGCGTAGCTAGTCAGAACCATTTAAGTAGTGGTAGCCAGGCACCATCTAGTTCTTCTGGTCTCAGGATTAATGAGGCAATGGTTTGTGTAGACTTAGTCCTGTAGATTAGCTTCTTCTCTGAGTCTACGGTTTCCTTCTTTCTCTTCTGCTGCAGATGAGTAGAGACCAATAGTTGTATCTTAGATGGCCACTCCCAAGCTTTTAAGACCCCAGACACTACTTACTAAACTAGGATGTAGAACATAAACTTTATGGGCTATATTATGCCAATAGACTGAATTGTCCCACAAGATTATGATCCTAATTCTTCAAACTCAGTAAACCAATCCCGTGAGGTATTTGATTGTGTCTAGGAAGTATCTATAGCTGTGCCCCCAAGTCTCCTATAGCCTTATCTCCTGTATTATTACTTCTTTCTATATGGAGTGAGGTTTTTTGAATTATCTAACTATAAGTTTGAATTTGTCTCATTTTTTGCAGTTTTATCAGTTTTTATATGTTCTGAAGCTCTGTTATTAGCTGCGTAAAAATTTAATATCGTTATTTCTGTTTGATGAATTGCCCACCCAGGGATGCCATTGATGAATGACCCACTCAGAGGTGTTATGAATAGCTGCATGACTCCAGGGGTGTGATTCACAGAGGATATGACACATGGACGCTCTAAGCCCGTCATCCACTCCCCTTATCCCACTGGCTTTACTTCGTTCTATTTTCTTTCCATCTGTTCTGTTCCAATCCCCTTGGCCTCCTTGCTGTTCCTCAAATATGCCAAACTTTAGGGCCATTGCCCTTGCTGTTCCTTCTGCTTTCCCTTTAGAAATATGTATGGTGTCTCCTGTAGAGCATTCTACATGTTTTCACTTAAATGTATTATCTCAGAAATTCTTTCCTTGACTTATGTAAAGATGCAACTAATCCTGCTTCTTTTAGTCCCTATCTGTTTGCCCTGCTTTTTCGCTCATCACACTCAGCTCCATCTAACATGCTATATGTTAATGTAATTTTTTTTACAATTAAGTGGTTTATTTATTATTTTTTATTGTAGTTTAGATGAAGGTTTACAGAGCAAATAGTTTCTCATTAAACAGTCACTACACATATTTATGAAATTGGTTAACAACCCCATGACATGTCAACACTCTCCTTTCTTGACTTTGTAGGATCTTCTTTTTTTTTTTTTGGTGAAAATATACATAGCTAAAGTTACACCATTTCAAACGTTTTTACATGTACAATTCAATGATATGAATTACATTCTTTCAGTTGTGCTGCTATTCTCACTATCCTTTTCCAAATTACTCCATCACCATTATCTTCAACTCACTGCCCCCTAGGCTTCCCATCAAACCTTTTGAGTTGCTGTTATCAATTTGATCTCACATAGATAATTCTTTTTTTTTTGTACCTTAGATGAAGATTCACAGAACAAAATAGTTTCTTATTAAACAGTTCATACACATATTGCCCTATGACAATGGTTAACAACCCCACGACATGTCAACATTGTCCCTTCTCAAACTTGAGTTCCCTATCACCAGCTTTCCTGTACCCTCCTGCCTTCTAGTCCTTGTCCCTGGACTGCTGAGTCTCATTAGTCCTGTTTTTGTTTTATGGGGCTGTCCAATCCCCGGCTGAATGGTGAACCTCAGGAGTAACTTCACCACTAAGCTAAAAGGGTGTCTGGGGTCCATACTTTTGGGGTTTCTCCAGTCTGTTTGGCCAGTAAAGCTGGTGGTTTTTTTGTGGGTTAGAATTTTGTTCTACATCCTTCTACAGCTCTGTCCAGGAACTTCTGATGTGATCCCGGTCAGAGCAGTAAGTGGTGGTAGCCGGGCACCATCTAGCTGTACTGGACTCAGTCTGGTGGAGGCCCTGGTAACTGTGGTCCATTAGTCCTTTGGACTTATTTTTTCCTTGTATCCTGTTCTCTTCATTCTCCCTTGCTCCCAAAGAGGTGAGACGAGTGGAGTATCTTAGATGGCTGCTCACAGGCTTTTAAGACCCCAGACACTACTCACCAAGGTAGAATGTAGAACATTGTCTTTCTAAACTGTGTTATGCCAGTTGAGCTAGATGATCCGTGAGACCATGGTCCCCACAGCCCTCCGCCCAGCAATTCAGTTCCTCAGGGAGTTTGGATGTGCCTATGGAGCTTTCATGACCTTTCCTTGAACAAGTTGTGCTGGCTTCTCCAGTATTGTGTACTGTCTTACCTTTCACCAAAGTTACCACTTATCTATTGCCTATTTGGTTCCCCCCTCACCCCTCCCATCCCGCGTAACCAACAAAGATTGTTTCTTTTTGTGTGTAAACTTTTACAGGAGTTTTTACAGGAGAGGTCTCATACAATATTTATCCTTTTGTGATTGACTTATTTCACTTAGCATAATGTCCTCCAGTTTCATCCATGTTATGAGATGCTTCACAGACTCATCATTGTTCTTTATCATTGCATAATACTCCATTGTGTGTATGTACCATAGTTTGTTTATCCATTCATCTGTTGACGGGCATCTAGTTTGTTTCCATCTTTTTGCTGTTGTGAACAGTGCTTCGATGAATATGGGTGTGCATTTGTCTATTCGAGTGATGGCTCTTATTTCTCTAGGATATATTCCTAGGAGTCAGATTGCTGGATCGAATGGTATGTCTATTTCTAGCTTTCTGAGGAAGCACCATATCATTTTCCAAAATGGTTGTATCATTTTCCATTCTTACCAGCAGTGCATAAGAGTTCCTATCTCCCTGCAGCCTCTCCAAGATTTGCTATTTCTAGTGTTTTTGATTCATGCCAGTAATGCCGGGGTGAGATAGTATCTCATTGTGGTTTTAATTTGCATTTCTCTAATGACTAGTGATCACAAGCATTTCCTCATGTGTCTGTAGGCTGCTTGAATGTCTTCTTTGGTGAAGTGTCTGTTCATTTCCTTTGCCCATTTTTTAATAGGATTATTTGTTTTTTTGTTGTAGAGGGGTTGGATTTTCTTGTAGATTTTAGAGATTAGACCTTTGTTTAACTTGTAATGGCCAAATTTTTTTTCCCAGTCTCTAGATTCTCTTTTTACTCTTTTGGTGAAGTCTTTTGATAAGCGTAAGTGTTTACTTTTTAGAAGATCCCAGTTATCTAGCTTATCTTCTGGGTTTTGTGTGTTGTTGGTTATGGTTTGTATCCTGTAAATGCTGTGCATTAGAGCCTCTAGTGTTGATCCTATTTTTTATTCTATGAACTTTATAGTTTTTGGCTTTCTATTTAGGCCTTTGTTCCATTTTGAATTAGTTTTTGGGTATGGTGTGAGGTATGGGTCCTGTTTTATTTTTTTTACAGATGGACATCAAGTTTTGCCATCGCCATTTGTTAAAAGGCTGTCTTTTCCCCATTTGATGGACTTTGGGGTCTTGTTGAAGATCAGGTGACTGAAGGTGGATGAATGTACACCTGGGTTCTCAATTCGTTCCATTGGTCAATATATCTGTCATTGTAACAGTACCAGGCTGTTTTGACTACCATAGTTGTATAGTAGGTTCTGAGGTCAGGTAGTGCGAATCCTCCTACTTTATTCTTTTTCTTCAATAGAGCTTTACTTATCCGGGGCTTTTTCCTTTTCCATATAAGTTAATGATTAGTTGTTCCATCTCTTTGAAGATTTGGTATTTGGATCGGGATTGCATTGTATTTGTAAATTGCTTTGGGTAGAATTATCATTTTCACAATGTTGAGTCCACCTACCCATGAGCGTGGTGTGTTTTTCCATTTATGTATAGCCCTTTGGGTTTTTTGCAATTGTGTTTTGTAGTTTTCTTTGTATAGGTCTTTTACTAATGTAATTATTTTTATTTTCTGTGCTCCCCCAACTAAACTATAATGTCCCCAAAGAAGATATTTTTGTGTGTATTTTTAGCCCAATACCTTGTGCTTTGCATGACACATAGAAGGTGGTCAGTACATATTCAAACTTTTAACTATATGATATAGTCATATTAATCATATTTCATATTACTATCTACATAGAGTATAAAGATTTGACCTGCTTTAATATAAATGAAAAAGGATTTGTAATTTTAGATTCTAAAAAAGGATAAGAATCTCTACCAAGATGCTAATTTAATGTGGTAAGGCATGGAATTTACAAGATGAAAGTTAAATTAATTGAAAATTATATATGTGTATGATAGTAAAACTGTATCATGTTGCCAAATTTGAATAATATTTAAAATCTTATGGAAGATTGCTGTATCGACCATTCACTGAAGTAGAGAGCTACCATGGGTGTTTAGTCATTTTGAATCCTTAAAACTATTTCAATAAGGAAGCAAAAATATTGCCCTATTGAAATGCTTTCTGGAAGACTGGTTCTGCACATTTTCAAGAAAGCATACTGTGCATTAAATTTCAAAATGTATTAGTAAAAAAGAGAAATTAGGAAAGAAAAATATCCTGGGCTAAAACTATATATGTCACTGGGAAATTTAGCATATTGACAAAGTTATGGTTTTGCATTGACTGCTTAATTTTTGGCTTTTAAGGATTACTGCACTTTGATGAAGATCAAATATTACAGCCTTCATTATGGATGACACCTCTACATAAAGAAAACAAAAATCCTCACAACTGGACCAAGAAGCAACATCATGATAAATGGAGAAAAGACTGAAGTTGTCAAGGATTTCATTTAACTTAGATCCATAATCAACACCCATGGAAGCAACAGTCAAGAAATCAAATGACACATTGCATTGGGAAAATCTGCTGCAAAAGACCTATTTAAAGTGTTAAAAAGTAAAGATGTCACTTCGAGGACTAAGTTATACTTGACCCAGGCTATGGTGTTTTTAATCACCTCATATGCATGCAAAAGCTAGACAACAAATAAGAAAGACTGAAGAAGAATTGATGCCATTGAATTATGGTGTTGGCGAAGAATACCGAATATACCATGGACTTCCAGGAGAATGAATAAATTTGTCTTGGAAGAAGTACAACCAGAGTGCTCCTTAGAAGTGAGGATGGTGAGACTTCATCTCACATACTTTGGACATGTTATCAGGAGGGACCAGATCCTGGAGAAGGGCGTCATGCTTGGTAAAGTAGAGTGGCAGCAAAAAAAAAGAAAACCCTAAATGAGATAGATTGACACAATGGCTGCAACAATGGGCTCAAACATACAATGACTGTGAAGATGGTGCAGGACCGGGCAGTGTTTCTTTCTGTTGTACATAGGGTTGCTATGAGTCGGACCAACTCAACAGCACCTAACAACAGTAACAACAACAAGGATTACTGCTAGAATGAAGTAACAAGTTGCATTGCTCTCCTTTGACAAAGACTCACACTTAAACAGAATGACAAAATGCAATGCAAACTTTAAGGTGAACTTTGAAATTACAGGATGTACAAGAATTTACCATGAATTGAGGTCCCAAGCTTGTTAGTATTCTAATCTCTACATAAACAATGTTACCACTTGTCTTGTGGTTCTGGGGTTATTTAATTGAAAATGTGTGGGTTTTCTGTCTTGAGTGGAACATAAGCGATCAAGAGTTAGTTACCTATAAAATGCATCATCATTTTTCTTTTGATGAGATCAAGCAAATGAAATGGCTCAAAGTGGAACATGTACAATGAGCCATCTTTTGGGGTTAGAAATAGAGCAATATAATAAGCTCTGGAGTGTATTCTAGACACGTCAAACAAGACATCACAAAGAGTCCAACTTGCTTAGGTGTGGTAATATCATTGGGCTTTGCTAGCAATTTATGTCAAGCAAAAAATTAGCATGAGAAAATAAATTCCTTTTGGACACAATCTTTGTAAACTGACTCATCGTGGTATGAACTTGCATTTTTTTAAACTATCACTTGTTTAACAATGCTAATTTCATCAGATAGGAGTTCACCAAAAAGAAGTGAATAATAAATGAGATTATTAATGCTTTGGGGAAGATGGGAAGTGGGTAAAATTACTGCTGAGAGGGCAGTCATGTTCAACAAGCGTTCTTTTCAGTGCATTATTCCCAGGCATGGATAGTAATAAGTGTGTTAACCATGTCAGTTTTTCCTGACCTGGCTTCAACTACACCATGTAAGAGCATTGTTTTAAGACAGAGATGTTGCTGCACTTAGGAAACCCAGAAATTTCATCTGACAGCTTGTCTTTTTCTTGTCTGCAAGAGGCTTTAGAAAGGGTTTGGCAGGGCCAAATGAGAGAACAGCATTCTCCTTTGACTGCAGATGCTATTTCCTTGTTTTATCTTGTGATGAAGGGTGTACTTTTTGCATATGGCCACTTCTCAGAAATGTACTCTTATTAGGTGCTGATAAGGCAATCAGAAGAAATTCTGCATCCTAGCATCCACTTTTCAAATTACTCAGTTTAACAGCAGAAATAATTAGTCCATCTTTTTCTTCAAAATTTTAGTGCATTTTTACTCTTTTTTTAAGTAGTAAATCCCACAACATTAAAAATGTAAGGGTCTCTATTTTTATTTTGATTTATTTTTCCATTTCACTCTTTGGGTGAGAAAATACATATGGCTCTCACTTTTAGGCCATACAGCCCTGGGGAGCTAGAAATAGGAACACACGAATAGAAAATAATTATTTTGGAATAGAAATTAAGGAGGAACTAGAAATAGGAACAGGAGAAGATTAAAACTCAGAGGTAGAGGAAACCAGGAGGAGAAAGGAGGAGGGCAGGAGAGTTGTTAGAGACAATTTTCAGGGTAAAGGGGGTGGGGACAGGGGGAATCTGAAAGTCAAAAGGGATAAAACTATGATGCAGGCTGTCATGGGAACAAGGGGAATCAGAAAATGGGAGTCAGAAAATCAAAGTTAGCCACATCCAAGGACCATCTAAAGGCACAACAACAGCAAGGGTGTATTCCAGGAGATTCTGAGGGATACTGTACTGGGAATCCAGCTGGCAGTTCTTCTCAACTGCTTCTTCAACAGACATTTTTGTACTAAAAACCCAAAAACCAAACCCGTTGCCATTGAGTCGAATCCAACTCATAGGAGGGCCTTAAAGATATCCTTTTGCTTTTGACACCTCCTAGTGACATAAGAAGGAGCCCTGGTGGCACAGTGGTTAAGTGCTTGGCTGCTAACCGAAAGGTCAGTGACTGCTGTAAAGATTACAGAACCCGATGGAGCAGTTCTCCTCTGTCCTTTATTGTTGCTATGAGTTGGAATCAACTCAACGCCAAGGTTTCCTTTTTTTTAGTGACACAAGTGGGGCTCCAGGTTCACTCCTCTAAGCCCTCAGTCCTCCTATTGGGAGGTTCCTGGGTGGTTTTGGTCCCTTTGGTGCTTTTCTGGGGCACACACACACACACAAAACGCATGGCCACTGAGTTGATTCCAACTCATACTGACCCTATAGGACAGAGTAGAGCTGCCCCATAGGGTTTCCAAGGCTGTAAAACAGACTGCTACATCTTTCTCCCCCAGAGTGGCTGATGGGTTTGAACCTGCTGACCTCTAGGTTAGCAGCTGAGCACTTCAACCACTGTGCCACAGGGAATCATCTGCCACTTGGAGGCTTCTTTTTGTAGATGTTGCTTCCGGCCCATTCTCTCGACTTCCCTGCTCCTGTCAGTTTTCTTGCTGACCCTTCTCCATCTCCTATGCCTTGTCTCTGTCCTCTCTGACGTAGACGGCACCCTGACCTGCGATGGTAACCATTTATTAAGTATCTCATGAAGTAACAGGTTGCATGATTCCTAAATTTTAGCCCCTTTTTACTATTCTTAGGCCTGTATTCTTATATATGGATTTTAGAATCAGTTTGCTAAGTTAAAGAAGAATCCCATGTAACTTTCATAGTCCCTGGGTGGTGCAAGTGGTTTGAGTTAGACTGCTATGGTTTGAACCCACCCAGCGCTGTGGTGAAAGAAAGGCCTGGTGATCTGCTTCCATAAAGATTGCAGCCAAGACAACTCTGTGGAGAAGCTCTACTCTGTCACATATGGGATCTCTATGAGTCGAAAACAACTTGCCTGGCAGTGGGTTTGGTTTTACCCAGGTTGGGCTGAGGGTAAGGAGAGTGAGGCAAGTGAGGGCTCTGACTAGGTGTAAATTGAAGAGGGCACCAAAAACAAAAAAACAGCATTAAAGTTACAAAATATTTAAAAAAATCAAAATTTATGTCATACGTCTCCAATTAATAAAATTTATTTTTTTTTAAGAAGGTTAGATCAGTAGTACTGATTTTCTTTTTCATCTCAGATTCCAATATGGCTAGACACTGCATTGCTACTGATTCTGTCTTTATCTGAAATGCTTATATTCTGTTATTTAGGGACTTTTAGTAATAATTTTTATTTTTAAAAGTATTTCATTAAAATATTATTTATATTGATTACTGAGGTTTTTGGGGCCCTCATGCGTTTTTCTCCCTAGTCATAGGACTCAAACACCTTACTCTCCTCACTCTCATCCTAGCCTGGGAATTACAATGCATTTATAATTTTATTTAGGGGAAATCTGCATTTTTTGTGATTTTAATTTCTCAATCATTGACACAATATTTATTCAGGCCTCCTTTCATGCCCTTTAATAATATTTCATATTTTTTCAATAAAGGTCTTGCATATCTTTAAAAAATTATTTCTAGCTATCTTATGATATTTTTATTTTTTTGAGTGAGTTTTTTTTATTGTATTTATTATGTTATTTAAAGGTTCAGTCCTGTATCCACCTGTCCCTTCCTTCCTTCATTCAATAAACACTGATGCCTTCTATGTGTCAGGCATTGTTCTAAGCATTTTGATATAGCAGTAAACAAAACTAGTGAAGGAAGACAGAAAACAATCAGGTAAGCCAATAAAAAGAAAGGTCAAGCATTAAAAAGGGTTATGAAAAAGTAAAACAGGGTGGAGTGACACAGAATGACTGCAGGGGCTACTTTAGTTTGGGGCTGTCCGATTAAGTTACTTCTAAGTCGAGACCTGAATGTCAAGAAGGAGGCACTCATCTGAAGGACTAAGAAACACAAGATCCACAGGATAGCTGAGTAATAAGTTATAGATAAGATTTAGATACATCTTGACCCTTTAATTTCCTTAGGTTTACTACCTCCTCTAGAAGCTGAATCATCTTTCTTATTGTTATTTCCTCATTTTATTTATTCATTAAACCAAAAATACTTGCTGAGAGTTTACTGTGCACCTTCCCATTTTTAGCACTAGGACAGATATACTAACAAGGGAGTACAAGGCAGGGGTGGTTCAGTGGTAGAATTCTTGAACTCCATGTAGGAGACTCAAGTTCAATTCTTGGCCAGTGCACCTCACGTGCAGCCACCACTGGTCTGTCAATGGAGGCTTGCGTGTTGCTATGATGAACAGGTTCCAGTGGAGCTTCCAGACTAAGACATACTAGGAAGAAAGCTCTGGCAATTTACTTGTGAAAATCAACCAAGAAAGTCCTATGAATCAGATAATCCAATCAGCTACACATCATGGTTATGGTGCAGAACTGGGCAGCATTTCATTCAGTGGTGCATGGTCTTGCCATGAGTCAGGGGATGACTCAATGGCAGCTAACAATAAGAACAGCAATGAAGAATTGAACATTGAAGTTTAAAAAGTGCCATTACAATAGCACCAAAAAATGAAAAAGATATAAATCTTATAAAATATGTTTAAGATCTCTATGCTGAGAATAAAAAAATGGTGATGAAAGAAACACAAATGGGGATATACGCCATGTTTGTGGACTAAAAGACCCAATTTTTTTTTGAGATGTCAGCTCTCTTCAAATTGTTCTATAGAGTCAATGCAATGACATTCAAAATCCCAACAGAATTTTAAATAGAAATTAACAAGTTGATTTTAGAATTTATATGGAAAAACAAAGGAACTAGAAGAGCCAATACAATTTTGAAAAAACAAAATTGGAAGACATGAAGATGCTCAACATAATTAGTCATTAGAGAAATACAAATTATAACTACAATAAGATTTTGCTATACACTTATTAAAATGACTAAGACTACAACAAAAATGAAAACTGACAATACCAAGTCCTGGTAAGGATATAGAACAACTCTTGTACATTGCTGGTGGGGACTTGAAATGGTATAGTCCTTTTAGAAAACAGTTTGGGAGTTTCTTATGTAGTTCAACATGCCCTTACCATACGATTCAGCACTTGGGTATTTACCCAAGTGAAATGAAAACATATGTTCACACAAAACCCTGTATGTGAATGTTTAAAACAGATTGTTTTGTAATTGCCCAAAACTGGAAAAAACAAAACAAAAACCAAAATGTCCCTCACCTGGGGAATAGACAAACTGTGGTATATTTATACAATGAGGTACTCTTCAGCAATAAAAAGGAACAAACTACTGATACTCAAGACAAATGTATGAATCTCAAATGCATTACACTAAGTGTCTTAGTTATCTAGTGCCGCTGTAACAGAAATACCTCAAGTGGATGGCTTTAACAAAAATTTATTCTCTCACAGTTTAGAAGGCTAGATGTACAAATTCAGAGAGCCACCTCTGGCGGAAGTCTTTCTCTCTCTGTTGGCTCTGGAGGAAAGTCTTAGTCTCCTCAGCTACTGCCTCCTGGTTCCTTGGAGATCTCCTCTCTTCTCTGCTCACTTGTTTAATCTTTTTTATATCTCAAAAGAGATCGACTCAAAATACACCTACACTAATCCTGCTTCATTAACATAACGCAGACAACCCATTCCCAAATAGGATTATAACCACAGGCATAGTGGTTAGGATTTACAGCACATATTTTGGGGGGATATAACTCAATCCATAACAGTAAGTGAAAGAAGCCAGGCTCAGATGACTGCATACTGTATGATTCCTTTTATATGACATTCTGGAAACCATACAACCATAGAAACAGAAAACAGATCAGTGGTTGCCGGGGGCTGGGGTATGAGGAACAGTTTACTACTAAGAAGCAAATGGAGTGCTTTGGGGGGATAATAGAACTGTTTTATATCGTAATTATATGCATTGTCTATGACTATATGCACTTGTTAAAACTTACAAGGTGAATTTCACCACATGTAAATTATACCTTGGAGGAAACCCTGGTGGTGTAGTGGTTAAGAGCTACGTCTGCTAACCAAAAGGTCGGCAGTTTGAATCCACCAGGCATTCCTTGGAAACTATGGGCAGTTGTACTCTGCCCTATAGGGTTGCTAAGAGTCAGAATCGACTGGATGGCAGTCGATTGGTTTTATTGGTTAAACTATAACTTAATTAAAAAAATGAAAACAAATGAAATTAATTATAAAGATACTACAATGTAGGGTTTAAAAATTTTTCGTGTATTTATGTACTAACTTAACATAACAAAAGTTGGTAATCTGTCAACATTAACTTTTTTTGTCTTTTTTTAGTCGCACTTCAGGTGAAGGTTTACAGAACAAATAGTTTCCCATTGAACAGTACTACACATATTGTTTTATGACATTCGTTAACAACTCCATGACATGTCAACCCACTCCCTTCTCGACCTTTTTTTTTTTTGGTGAAAATATACATACCCAAAGATACACCATTTCAAAAATTTCAAAATGCACAGTTCAGTGACATCAACTATGCTCTTCCAGTTGTGCTACTATTCTCACTTTAGATGAAGGTTTACAGAACAAAATAGTTTCTCATTAACCAGTACACATGTTGCCCTATGACAATGGTTAACAAACTCACTACACATCAACACTGTCCTTACTCAACATTGGGTTCCCTATCACCAGCTTTCCTGACCCCTCCTGCCTTCTAGTCCTTGTCCCTGGACTGCTGTGCCTCATTAGTCCCATTTTGTTTTATGAGGCTGTCCAATCCCTGGCTGAATGGTGAACCTCAGGAGTGACTTCACCACTAAGCTAAAAGGGTGTCCAGGGGCCATACTCTCAGGGTTTCTCCAGTCTCTGTCAGGCCAGTAAATCTGGTCTTTTTCATGTGCATGTTAGAATTTTGTTCTACATCCTTCTCCAACTCTGTCCAGAAACCTCTGTTGTGATCTCAGTCAGAGGAGTCAGTGGTGGTAGCCGGGCACCATCTAGCTGTCCTGGACTAGTCTGGTGGAGGCCATGGTAGCCGTGGTCCATTAGTCCTTTGGACTAATCTTTTTCTTGTAGCCTGTTCTCTTCATTCTCCTTTGCTCCCGAAGGGGTGAGACCCATGGAGTATCTTAGATGGCTGCTCACAGGCTTTTAAG
>NW_004443991.1:13267306-13268315 GCF_000243295.1 Trichechus manatus latirostris
GTCCTAATTTCACCATCATATCTGAATGAGAGTTTTGCAGGATATATTATTCTTGGCTGGCAATTTTTTTCTTTCAAGGTTTTATATATGTCATCCTTCTTGCTCGTATGGTTTCTGCAGAATAATCTGAGCTTAGTCTTATTGTTTCTCCTCTGTATGTGACTTCTTGTTTTTCATGAACTGCTGTCAGGATTTTTTGTCTTTGGTTTTGGCCAGTGTGATTATGATATGCCTTGGTGATTTTCTTTTGGGGCCTGTCCTATATGGGGTTTGTTGAGCTTCTTGGATGGCCAGCTTTTCATCTTTCATGATATTGGGGAAGTTTCTGTCAGCAGTTCTTCAATGATCCTCTCTGTGATTTCTGTTTTCTCCCCCTCTTTTGGAACTCTGATCACTCTCTAATTTTTTCTTATGATTTTATCCCACATAATTCTCAGGGTCTCTTCATTTTTCTTTGTTCTTTATTCAGAATTTTCCTCTAACAGAATTGTACACAAGGGTTTGTCTTCAGTTCCACTGATCCCGTCTTCCACTGTTTCAGATCTGCTCCTCAGCCCTTCTGTGACATTGTCCATTTCTGAAATCTTGTTGTTTATCTTTTGGATTTCTAATGGTTGTTTTTGTATAATTTCTAGTTGTGAATTTATTTTGGCATTTTGTTCCTGCATTAGTTTCCTGAATTCTTCCATTTTTTTGTCTGTATTTTCCATGAATTTGTCTGCCTTTTCCATTAATTTGTCTATTTTTTCCTCATTTTTGTCTTCTTTTTGCTTCAACTCTTGGTTAATTCTGAGTATTAGAGATTTGAATTCCCTATCAGGTAGTTCTAGTGCCTTTTCTTCCACTGGAAAGTCATCTGGTGGTTTTTTTTTTTTTTTTTTTTGATGCTACTGGAACCATCCTGTCCTTTTTCTTTTTTCTTTTTTAAATATGTTTTGATATTGTCTGCTGTCTTCAGTGCATTCATTATTTATTTTTCTCTTTTATTGATTGTAGATTTGTTTGTTTC
>NW_004443991.1:13268415-13287414 GCF_000243295.1 Trichechus manatus latirostris
TTTTTGATGCTACTGGAACCATCCTGTCCTATTTTTGTAAAAGTTTTGATATTGTCTCCTTTCTTTGGGGCATTAATTGTTTATTTTTCTCTTTTATTGATTGTAGATTTGTTTGTTTCATCCTTTTTTTTTAAAATTTGGCCATGTCTGAGCAGGCAGGCTGTGTGTTCTTTGTTGTTTGCTCGTCTGTGGGCACGATACTTTTCGCCTCCTTCTCCAATTGGCAGGGTCAGTCTCTCAGGTATGGTACAGCAGGGCAGGTCTAGCTGAAGATGAGTTGCTGGGATTGGTTGTTTGTGGCACATACTACAGCCACCAGTGTGAGTCAGTAATCAGTGCAGGGCAGGTTCCCATAGGGCATGCATGTGCTGCTTGGTGGTGTGATGTTAAGTACACGGTGCAGGTAGGCAGGTTGGAGAGGGAAGATTGTGATGTGTGGAGCTAAGATGGATATGGGAGGGAGGAGAGAGAAACAGGAGCCAAAAACATACAAATAAACAAAAAAGAGTGCTAGGGGAGCTTGCCGTTGGATTGGAGAGATGAGAGACTATGAAAAGGAGAAAAACCAAAAGGGGAACAAGAAGAAAAAAAAAAAAAAGAATGAATAAATAGAAATTAGAAAGAAAAAAGAAGAGCAAAGTTCCCAGGGATCCCACTGGTGTGGCTACGAGGTCTGGGGAAGTTTTTCCCAGATGTTGTAGTACAGCCTGGCTAGGAGGCGTAGAGGTATTCAGTGCCAGGTATTCAGGGCACAGGAAGAGAAGGAAGTTATAGAGAGACGAGAAACTGAGTAACGAAGAAAGACAAGAAGGGAAAAAGGGAAAGGAAAACAAAACAAATTTAAAAAAAGAACAAGAGAAGTCCCCCAAAAAACAGAAAAAAAAAAAAAAGCCCACAATAAAAGAAATGCCCTCAGGGATCCCTCTGTGCATCTGCACAAGCTGAGGGGGTAGGTCCCAAGCCGCGCAGCACTGTCCGGCCCGAACAGGCTGCCAACTCGAGAAAAGAAAAAGAAAACAAACAAACAATTCAAAACAAACAAACAAAAGCCCTGGGATCGCACCAGCATGACAGCCCAGACCGGGAAACAGTTCCACTCTCAAACGGAGCTCCGCAAACCCTCAGGAAGAAGCAAAGATGGCTCTCGGAGCCAGGTATTTGAGCGAAAGGAGGGGGTGGTGGTGAGAGGTAAGGACAAAATCAAAAGAAGCATAAGAAAGCAAAACCAGCAGCCAACAAATGGCACTCAGTGAGTCGGCCAGTGTGGGCGGGTGGAATCCAAGCAGCTGGTGCTTCCCGGCCAAGAGACTGTGGCCTCGGGAAGCAGAGGAGGCCATGTGGGGGTGATGAAGGGGGGTGGGTGGGAAAGTGTATATTTCCTATTACCAGTTGTTCTGTCTCCTGCTGGAAGCTCCATGAAGCTGCTTTCTCGTACCCCCTATTTGCTGGTCTCTGATAGGAGTCCAAGATGGCGGATCTGTGCTGTGTTAGCTGATAGAGGACCTCTGCATGAACCTCTCCTTGCTCTCCATTCTCTGTCAGTTTTCTCACTCCATTTGGTGCTTGGCTGAGTTTTTATCTCTTCATTTGATGTTTTAGGGTTTCAGGATTGCTGTTTTCTCTGTTTGGCTTAGTTTTTTGGATCTTTGTTGTGGAGGGACAGCGTGGTGCTTCTGCCTAGAGCACCATGTTGCTGGAAGTCCTCAAAATTAATATTTTAATAACCTTATTGCTGTGTGAAATCCACATGGCCAGAGTCATTGGTTTAGGACACTGGTTCTCATGACAGAGTTTCCAGACCAGCAGCATCAGCTTCACCTTGTAACTTGATAGAAATGAAAATTCTCCTGCCCCACCTCTGAATTAGAAACTTTGGGGCAGAGCCCAGCAATCTGTGTTTTAACAAGTTGGCCACTTGATTATGATGCTTACTAATGTTTCAGAGCCAGAATCACTGTTCCTTTGCTCTATATGAAGTTGTTATAGTAAGGACTCAGAAGTAAAACAAAGCTGCTTTCAAACTCTGGATCATTAATTGTGTGAGCTATTTAACCCTTTAGGGCTATGTTTTTTCTCACTTCTAAAATTTGGATTTTAATATCTACCTCCTAAGGTTGTTGTAAGATTTAAATAGGATAATGTCAGTAAGTGCTTAGCACAGATTCTGAAACATAGGAAAAACTCAATAAAGGTAGTTAGTTTGAAATGATATCTAATTAACTTGTTGAATCTTTGCTTTGGTTTTTGATGTCTGCACAATCAAATTCATCTTAAGCAGGCATCTCAAACTGCTATCTGGCCATTGTATTGACACAGGCAAGGAGCTCAAAGTTCCTCATTAGATATTTTCCCTTAGTGTTTTCCCATGTCTTTTGTATGTTCCTTCTTCCTTTTTCTCAGACTAAATGCTGCTTGAAGAGAGAGACTCCATCTGATATTTGGAGCAGACTGAATTTCTATCTTGCCAAAAGAGTATCTTTGCTTATTTATATTTTAGTTTAGAACTAGGCAACCATTACTTGGGCATTTGCAAAGGTTGAATTAAAAATTAATCTAAATGAAAAATTAACTGACTAGCCTACGGCACAGTGTCTAGTAGCAGATATAAGTATTACACTTGGGTCTCTGGAGTCACACTCTATTTTCATAATCATGTTACAAGTTGAAAACACAGTGTGTATGTGCATATGTGTATGTATGTGGAGAGGATGTGGGTTGATTGGAAAAAGAAAGAGGGGACATAGGGCAAAAAAGGCCTAAGCAGGTGATAAAGTTTGAAAAGTGCCATCTCTAAATGTGTAAAACAGAGAGAATTAATAATTCTTTTACAGTTTATCATGTTAGGAAGCACTGAGTTACAGGGCAAATAATTTTTTTTTAACGTTAGAATCCAAATATGATACTGTCTTTCACTTTCTGTTTCCCATAGGTGGCAAGTGCTTGCTTAATTATTCATACAGTTTAGTAATGCAAACACTTCTCAAACAGAAGGACCTGCCAGGTGGTTTCAGTATGTTCCTTTCACTTAATATTCTAGAGAGTTAGTCCCTGTCCCTTGGTTGGGAAAGTAGCGTGAATAGCAAATTCATTTCCTCTTTGAGCAAGATTAGTTGAATATCTGCTTCAACTGAACTTGAAAAATAAAAGTAGACTCTTTTGCAATGACACTTCTAGATTTCCCCTTAGCCTGCACCCCTTCCATGGAAACTGCTACCATGCAGTAACACTAATAATAATAAATAAAATCTGGAATAGGTGTTCTACT
This sequence comes from Trichechus manatus latirostris, assembly GCF_000243295.1. Lineage (NCBI taxonomy): Eukaryota > Metazoa > Chordata > Mammalia > Sirenia > Trichechidae > Trichechus > Trichechus manatus. The sequence goes on from NW_004443991.1 coordinate 13,271,681, forward strand.
GGAGATAGTATTATTAAACAAAGCAAAGGACCTCTTGAGTGGAATTTATTCTGGGGGCAGTTGAATTGTCCTTTATGATAGGCAGATATAAAGAAGCAGTTTCGTTTTCAACTTTATCCAAGAAAGTAACATGAAAATTTATATTCTTCTAACCCTTCTGGTATGTGGTTGTGGTGATTTGTATGACAGATAGCTTTCTCACTTCTATTTTACTGAGACTGGGAAAGCTTTGTCATCTTTGCAAATCTTCCACAGACCTCAAACACTTTCCAGAAGAGCTTTGTAAGTGTAATCTTCCCATTTTAGCATGGCAGCAAAGCTGGCCAACTGCTCAAATGTCCCTTTGAGAGAGAACTAGGTATTCAGCTACAAAGAGTGCAAGTAATTGACAATCGTCAGCTACAGGGCCTTCAGGACCATCCTCAACTTTCCTTCCATTTGAGGACACACTCCTCAGTCCACAGCCAATGACTGAACATGGTAGAGGTTCTAGGGCCTGGCCATTTCTACCCTACCTGAGACTCTTTGGGTTGGCTGAGATTTAGGCAGATCTGTGTCACAACCTGGAGGCTCTCCCTCCCAATCGTATTTCTTCGTCTGTCTTCTTTGTCTGGGTATTACCTCTCAATAAACGACTCGCACTCCTAACTTGACATCTTCAGTGTTTGCTTCCAGAGGGCCCAGTTGACACAAGTAGACTCCTAAACCTTAATAACAGCAGTAAACATGAAATCTTTCTCCCTATGCAGAGAGTTTGTCAAAATAGTTTTGGATGTGAAAAACATTCACATCACCATAGTTGCTCAAATCATCATATCCATGTCTTCCCAAAATAGTTACCTTCTGATATAAAAAATTCCTATAGGCATCAACTGAATTAAGTTTAGCAAATATTTACTGATCACCTTCTAAACAACTGAGTTAACTACTGCAAACAAACAAAGATGAGTTAGGATTCTTGTCCTTCCATAAAAAGTATAATAATAATCTAATGAAGGTGGTAAAGACAAAACTTGTGAGTGGGCAGAGAAGACTAGAAAGCAAATAACTTGGTAACTGCATCCAGGGTACTTCTTGTGGGTTCAGATAAGAAAGATATTGAATCTGAATGAAGGGAATAAAAAAAAAAATCTGGAAAGTAGGAAGGAGTATATTTTTGCTTAGTATTTACCATGTTCTTGGGTCACTGTGCATGTTGCACAATTCCTTTATTTAATTTTCATAACAAGCCATTTTTCTTATGGACAATTAGAGAAGCTAATTATAATCTACCAGGCTACAGGACTAGTGAGCGGCAGAGCTGGAACTGAAACCTGTTCTTTCTGGCTCTAGACTAGCTTTTCCACTATACTGCCCCCACCAGCATCATTGCCTTTCCCCTCTCATCAGAACCTCTGTGCTGGTATGTGTTTTTCAGTTTTGATGCATTTGTACAGAAAGCATGACTGGGATGTTTGAACTTTTGGCTTGTTGTCAGAAAATAATAAATATGAATAATAGTAATACTATAATTAATGAAAAGTTGAGAATACTATTTAATGAAATAGAGCATACTACTTCTTATTGTGGTACCCGAAGATTTAATAATTATTAAGTAACTGTGCCACACTTTGTCATCATCATCTTATTTAATGTTTACAACCACCACAGGGAATACTGTTTAATATACCCATTATATAGATGAAAATCCTGAGGCCCAGAAAAGCTAAACAAGCTGTCCAAGGTCACACAGCTAGTAAGGGGCAGATTAGAGATTCAAACTGTGATTGTCTCACTCTAGAACCCAAATTCTACCCTATCATCTTTCCTTTTCCAGTCTCTTAAAACAAAACTGTTCATTTGAATTAATTTTTATTTCTTAACATTATAAAGGTGATATATGTTTTATGTAAAAATTCACACAAGGCAGTAACATTTACACTGAAGAGTAAATTCTCTTTCACCAGCATCCTTTCCCTATTTAACTCCCCCTCACACATCCAAATGAATACACGCTCTTACCTGCCTAGTTATCTTACATGGTAGGGTTTACAGTCAAGTGCTGTGGTTAAGAGCATAGGGTGGAACAGACTGCTGGGTTAGCCTCCTTCACCACTTAGCAGCTGTGTAATTGGGACAAGCCTCCATTCCCTCACTTGTAAGAAGAAACAATAATAGACGCGTCTCATAAGATAGTGACAGAAATAAATAACTTATTGTACATAAGGCTTTTGAAAGAATTATCTGTCACAAATAAATGCTATATATGATTTTCCTGTTATTATTACTAGTAGTAATGTGGCTCTTTACCTTGTCTATATGCTTCGCAGTGTACCTGAGGCACCTTTCCACTTCCTCATCTACTTTCTTTTGTGAGAAAACAGATACTTTTCTTAAGTAGAGTAATAATTTTTTCTTTTTACATTTTTATTGTGATGTAACTGACAAGTAAGTGAAGTATACAATTGGTGGAGTTTTAACGTATGTGTACACTTGTGGAACTATCACCACAATCTAGGCGGTGACTATGTCCCTTACCTCCAAAAGTTTCCTCATGCCCCTTTGTAGTCCTTGTCTCTCATTCTTCCCCATCACCCTCTCTCCAGTCAACCACTGATTGGCTTTCTGTTATTATAGCTTAGTTTGCATTTCCTAAATTTTATATAATAGTATAGTATGTACTGTATTTTGCCTGGCTTCTTTTAACTCAACCTATCTACATAAATTCATCCATATTTTTGCATGTATTAATAGTTTGTCCCTATTACTGAGTAGTATTCCATTGTATGGACATACAACACTCTATTCACCTGTTGGAAACCCTGGTGGTGTAGTGGTTAAGAACTATGGCTGCTAACCAAATGGTCGCCAGTTTGAATCCACCAGGCATTCCTTGGAAACTCTATTGGGCAGTTCTACTCTGTCCTATAGGGTCACTATGAGTCGGAATTGACTCGATGACAGTGGGTTTTTTTTTTTTTTTAATTCACCTGTTGATGGACATTGGGGTTGTTTCCAGTTTTTGGCTATTACAAATAAAGCTGCTATGAACATTTATGCACTTGTTGTAAGTACAGGTTGTTGTATGCTTAATTTTCTCTTGGGCAAACATCTAGGAGTTGAATGTTGAATGACTGTATCATATGCTACATATATGTCTAAATATTTAGGAAACTACCAAACTGTTTTCCAAATCATTTTACATTCCTGCCATCAGTGTATGACATTCCAGTTCCTCTGTATCCATGCTAACACTTGGTATGGGCCACCTTTTTAATTATAGCTATCCTAACAATAATGCAATTATATCTCACTGTTGCTTTAATTTGCATTTCCCTCATCCGAGAAGCTGGGCTATATGACAAAAGAATCATCAGGATCAGAAAGTCATTAAAACCTGCAATATGAAGATGACACAACCTTACTTGCTGAAAGCAAAGATAATCTGAAGCACTTAATGAGTAAGGAAGGAGCCCTGGTGGTGCAGCGGCTAAGTGCTCAGTTGCTAATGGAAATGTCATTGATTTGAACCCACCAGATGATCCACAGGAGAAAGACCTGGTGATCTGCTCCTGTAAAGATTTCAGCCTAGGAAACTCTGTGGGGCAGTTCTTCTGTATCCTATAGGGTCTCTGTAAGTTGGAATTAGCTTGATGGCAACAATTTTTTTTTGTAATGATGAAAAGACTACGACTCAGCCTAAAGAAAACAAAATTCCTCACAACTGGACCAATAAGCAACATGACGATAAATGGAGAAAATATTAAGTTATCAAGGATTTCATTTTACTTGGATCCATAGTCAATGCCCATGGAAGCAGGAGTCAAGAAATCAAAGGACATATTGCATTGGGCAAATTTCTTGCAGAAGACTTTTAACGTGTTAAATAGAAAAGATGTCACTCTGAGGCACCTGACCCAAGCCATGGCATTTCAATCACCTCATATGTATGAGAAAGCTAGACAATGAAAAAGGGAGACCAAAGAAGAATTGATGCATTCAAATTGTGGTGTTGTCAAAGAATACTGAATATTCCATGGAATGCCAGAAGAATGAGCAAATCTGTCTTGGAAGAAGTACAGCCAGAACACTCCTTCGAAGTGAGGATGGCAAGACTTCTTCTTGTTTACTTTGGACATGTTATAAACAGGGAAAAATCCCTGGAGAAGGACATCACGCTTGGTACAGTAGAATGTTAGTGAAAAAGAGGAAGACCCTCAATGAGATGGATTGACATCATGGCTGCAACAATGGACTCAAACATAGTGATGATTGTGAGGATGGCACGGGACAGGGCAATCTTTTCTTCTGGTACAGATGGGATGCTCTAAGTTGAAGCCAATTTGATGACGCCTAACAACAACAACGACTAAAGAAGTTGAGTCTCTTTTCTTATGCTTATTTGCCATCCATATATCTTCTTTGGTCAAGTGTTTTTTTTAACTCTTTTGCTCAGTTTTAAAACGAGGCTGTTCGTTTTATTATTATTGGGTTTTTAGAGTTCTTTGTGTAGTCTGGATACAAGTCTTTTTATCAGATATGTGATTCGCAAATATTTTCTCCCAGTCTGTGGCTTGCATTTCTTTCTCTTAAAAGTACTTTTTAATAGTAGAAGTTTATGTTTTGATGAAATCCAATTTATCATTTTTTTTAACATATCATACTGTTGATATTATAACTGATAACTCTGTTTAACCTGAGGTCACGAAGTTTTCTCCTATGTTTTCCTGCAGATGTTTTATATTTAGGTCTATGACCCAGTTTGAGTTAATTTTTGTATATAGTTTAATGTACACACAGAAGTTCTTCTTCTTTTTCTTTTTCTGTAGATATTCAAGTGTTCCAGCAGCATTTGTTGAACAGATTGTTTTTCTGCTCATGTCTGTCTTTATGCCGATACCACATTATCTTGGATACTGTAGCTTTATAATAAGTCTGGAAATCAGAATGTGTTAACTCTCCAATTTTCTATGTTTTCAAAGGTGTTTTGGCTTAGAGTGGTTTTTTTCAGGATAGGTAGCAAAGAAAAAAATTAGCTTACTGCATTGTTTCCTGAAAAGAGCTGTTTTAGGTATAATTAAAATGTCACCTTTGCAGGAGAGCCTCATCTGGGTCTTGGATGTGGCATGGTCGAGTGGCACTGCTTCATTGCAGTGGCATTTGTGATGGTAGCAGGTGCTTCTCTGGCCACCACCTGGGGAAGGCTTACCCAGACAATTTGTTTTCACACAATACAGCCAGTAGTCTCTGACTCAGTTCCCCTTAACATAGTATCTGAGGCCTTCCAAAATACTTACTATTCCTTGAAACGGTAGTCGGGAGCCACAGACGCTTCTTGCTATAGCTTCAACATCTTTAACAAAGAAGATGCCACCAAGTCCTTCAGCACCTGCGTTGCTCAGACTTTGCCCTGTGGGGACATTGTTGCCTCCATCACTGCTACCACTGCTCCCGACTGAACTCCCAAGTAGAGCATGGAGCACATGAAGTGGCTCCTGGAGCTTTGGTAATGGAGGTGTCAAGGGTGGGAGTGGAGAAGGTGAGCCTGAAAAGAAGGTTGCAGGTGAGAATGTTGAGTGCCTGATGGTGTCATCCTTAAACAGTCTGCTGGAAGTAGCAGGGCTAGCTGGAGAGAGTAGACTCAGCTCCCACTTCTTCTAGGAGAATGTTCTTAGGTTCACTTCCCTGCACCATTAGAAGAGGTGATCAAGGATAATCTTAGAGGCTGGCCACTGGAATGTTCTAGGTAAGGTTGAAATTAGCCAAAGCATCTTGACAGGCAAGGGAGCCTAACAAAGGATGTATGAAGAATTAAATATGGGAATAAACAGATGAGGTTGGATTACAGCAAATGCACATGTATCTGGTAGTGGGGGGAGGTTAGTGGACTGATTAACTGGACTGGGTTTGATATAGTTTGATCAATAAGGCTTTTAAAAGATCTTTTTATCTAACATCCTCAAAAACATGTAATCATGTTCAAATCGATTGTACAAACATCTAATCCTGGCAAGGAGCTGGGAATACGATGATGGCTAATAAGTCTTGGACCTTGCCTTTAAGGAACTATATAAAAGGCTGAAATATCTTTCAGCTCCTCCCTTCCTCAGGTAGCTGTGTGGACCAACGCATGTGGATTAGGAATCTTCAGTCCATCGGGGCCCTTTACTGGAGCTGGCCTTTATTGGAGCTAGGCAGGAAAGAGCAGAGCTTGTTATGGAAAACCCACCGAGTGCTTTGAGGTCTCTTTCACCTTTCCCACTCCTCTTCCTCTAATGGCTTGCCTGGAAGTTGACAGAGCATAGAAACTATCAAAAGTGAACACTGTATGTTGCTTAATGTAGCTCTCACAGACAACTTTTTTTCAGTTTACTGTAGATAATTGCTCCTTTTTTGTTGTTGTTGTATTTACTGCCTGTAATTTCCAAGGTTTAATAAGCCTACCAGTTTTCATTCTTAGGTAGGAAGAAAAAAGTGCAATAAATATGTTAAAAAGAGGTAAATAAGTAAATATAAATAAAAAAGTAAAATATTCAATACTTAGAGATTTTAGTTGATTTATTTGTTGATTAGAATTAGACACACATTACATGTTTCCCAGATTTTGGGATAGAAGTTTTTTTTTTTTTGTAACTAGGATTTAAAACTTTCAAGAGATTGTTTATAAGTGCTGGGTATATTAACAAAGGGACTACAGCCTACTGAAAGCTGGTAATTACATAGCTCTGCATACCTACTGAAGTCCCTGGATGGCATAAATGGTTAATCCTCTAGGCTACTAACTGAAAGGTTGGACATTTGAGTCCACCCACAGGTGCCTCAGAAGTAAGGCCTGGAGATTTACTTCTGAAAAATCTGCCATTGAAAACCCTACGGAGCACAGTTCTAGTCTGACACACATGGGGTTGCCACAAGTCTGAATCAACTCAGCAGCAACTGTTTTTCTTTTTTTTCTTTTTTTTTTTTTGATACTTCTGAGGAGTCCTTGGGTGATGCAAATGGTTAATCTAAGCCAAAACCTAAACCAAACCAGGAATGGTTAATCCACTTGATTGATAATTGAAAAGTTGAAGATTCAAGTCCACACAGAGGCGCTTTGGAAGAAAGACCTGGTGATCTACTTCTGGAAAACAAGCCATTGAAAATCCTATGGATGACAGCTTTACTTAGACACATATAGGGTTGCCATGGATAGGGATCAATTTGATGCCAATTGGTTTACTGGTTTGGGCATTTACTGAAGGTCATTGGTGAGGTTGGACAAGTCACTCCTCCCCCTCCCCCATTTTCACTTCAAATATGCAAATATCATTGAACCCTATTTGACCTCATCAACTCCTGAAGGAAAAACTGTAATTTCCTTTTAAAATTATGAATAATAATAAAAGTAACTATTCTCATGTGCAATAGAAATCTTCTCCTATGGACTTATTACCCCAAGAAATTCTTAACTTATGAGGTAGGTGACATTTGTCTGAGGGAGAAAGCACACAGTGACTTGACCAAGGAAGTACATTAAGCCTGTTTTATGTGAAAAATTAAGCTCCAGTCTGCAGAGTCCCATCTTGAAGATTTAGCTAGTACAATTTATGAAATCAGTTTATCTGTCTAAAGTAGGTGCATCCATTTCTCATCAAAATCCTTCAAATTTGGTGTTATTATACTATTGTCAGTGAGGAAATTGAGGCTTAGAGCAATACAATAAGTCGTAGACAGTCCTGTGTTCATTCAGGAGTCAAAAGAACTGACTGCCCAAACTCCCTGTCTTTCCCCATGTACCTGACTGTCTCCTAAATCGCAGAACTCTGCATGGGGCAGATTTTATGTAAACCATTGCTGCTTTCAATGCAGGACTCTGCTGTGTGTTCCCTTTAACATTTAAATATCCATCATTCACATTGGCATGGCCATGACAGTTACTGAATCTCTCAGGCAAGCAAGGTCATAGATTTCTAAGAGAATGTCTACATCCTCTTCATTCTTGTTTTCAAGGACTGATGTATTCATAATTTATGAAGGTCAGTTCAAACCCCGAAAATAATGTAGGAGAGAATATAATTAGATGCCAATCAATTACTGATAAATAAAACTCAAATACAGATAATCTAGTATTGTATTATGCTTAATATTTGACTTGTCTTCTTTTAGATTTAATATCAATATTTTAAAATCAAACTGCTGTAGAGATAGGATGTACATATGATTTGCTTTATATTTGATATCTATCCTTATATATTTTTATATGTTATTGTCAGTTCAGACTTATGACTGTATTGAAAATAAGAGAAATCAATAACATTCCTTATTTTCGTCTTTAGGATACATGCTCTGGGAGCCGAAGCAAGTCTTTTTGTTTTTGTTTTCCTTGTTTGATTCAGAATCTTGATCAATCACAAATTTTCCCTTTCTTAACTTCTCCATTTCCAGTATGAAGATAGCAATAAATGACTTGCTACCAATTAAGCTTAGAATTTATGATGATATGATTTTTGGCGGATATGGGGTACTATATGTATAACAATAGCAACAAAAAGGAAGAAAACATGTCAAGTTTGTTTCCATATACAGATGAAAGAAAAGTGGGTATAATTGTTCATTATCAGCAATTTATATTATAAAATGTTAGAGGTAAAAAAAAAAAAAAAAAGGCTATAGAGGCCAAATATCAATTGTGTTCAAATCTGCTTTTTCTTTCTCTTAATATACAGCCTCCTTTTATCAAATGTTCCTAGTGTTTCTTCTCTTTCTCTCTCTCTCTCTCTCTCTCTCTCTCTCTCTTTCTCTCTCTCTCTCTCTCTCTCTCTCTATCAGGTTACATAACTGATAAAACAAAAATACTACAACCAAATAGAATTCTATTGTAATGTTAAATTAAAAGTCATTTGAGCCAGAGAAAATCAGGTAAATTAAAATGATTACTTAATTGAAAAAATTAATTCAAATGTAAATCCAATTACACAATATTTAGTATTGTGTTTGCTATGACAATAATTATTAAGTTAAGAATGTTTTTGATGTCGTATGCTGTCTCATTCAAGGGACCTCAAAATTGTGTGTATGCAAATCCACAACAATGGAAGGTCAGGTAATTGCATTTTTAACCGTTCAGTTATGCATGCAGAACGATGCAATTGTATTTTCCATATGTCTGCAATTTAGGAGAGTCCTTTCAAATGTCCAGCTTATGGACATTTAAATTACAGAAGACAAAGTCAAATCTTTTGTAAATTATATTCAACGCAGAATCATCAGATTTCTCCTACCAGGTGAGGGCAGCTCAACAGAGAGACAAGTGCTTAGACACCACTGTTTATTAGTATTTGACATAATTTTCTTATCTGGAAAATGAAACTAATAAAAGGAATCTGCAGGGTTTTTTGGTGAAGATCAGAAATCAGGGGGTTAATCAACCAATACTTATCAAGAGCCTGCAATGTGCTAAACACGGTAACAAGCAATTAAGGCAATATCTGGTACAGGGTATTAATAGCTTAATAAATGTTTCCCTTACGACTAATTTTTTCATACATTATTTTTAGAGTGGTTTTAGAATTACAGAAAAAAATCCACAAAAGGTTCAGAGTTCCCATTTTTTCATGCTGTTCTGTTTGTTTTTGGGAGTGCACGGATCCTCTAAAGTGAAGTCTTCCTGATAACTTTGTTTCTTTTGGGGTTTGACCCTATATGCTCATGTGAATTTGCATGGTGGTTTAAATTCTTGCCTGCATCTACCTTTTCCCAGAGAAAGTCATGAAGTTACGCCCTTGTTCAAGTGTCCACAACCTAAAGTCAATCACAGTGACCTTAGTGAAAACCAGAAGCCAAAACCAGCCCTTGCTCATCTGACTTTCTAAATTTTGATATTTCAATTTTTTTTTATTTGTAAGAGAAGCTGTCTGTGAGAATATTTAATTGTATGGATAGCCTTTTTCTTAACAAACATTACATTTATGATTTAAGGAGTAGATAAAGGAAGTGAGTTGGTTGGAGAAATTGTGAGGTATAAGCTGATAAAAGATAAATTGAGAGGATATATCAATAGCCTGAATGATTTTTAATTAATTTTAAGATTGATTTAAGTTTGCTTAAAATGATCTCCCTTTATATATGGCACTTTCAACAAAGCAATGAAGGGAAGGAAAATTATACCCTAGTTTATTTTACTCCAGAAGACCCTGTGTGGCACAAGTGGTTAAGCACTCGACTACTAACTCAAAGGTTGGCGGTTCAAACCCACCCAGAGGTGCCTCAGAAGAAAGGCCTGGCAACCTGCTTCAGAAAGACCACATCCTTGAAAACCCTGTTGAACACAGTCAGTTCTACTATGCAACAGATGAGGTCTCCATGAGTTGGAATCGACTTGACAGCAACTGGTTTGGTTTTGATTTTTATTAAGCTACAGTTGTTTATTCCTTTAAAGCAAAGATACTAACTCAGCTTAGTGTGTTCAACAAGCATTCCTAACTGAAACTTGGCAGCCATGTATGTTCTAAATATGATGCCAGGCACTGGGAAATCAAAGACGAATGAACTCAGCGGGTTGTTAGTTCTTTACACTGTGCACAGTTTGGTGCATTGCACCAGATAATGTCTCTGAAGCTGTAAGCTTCTTGAAGGCAGATTGTATTTTACGTTTTCATATTCTCCATACCTGTCAGTGACATTCCCAGAGCAAGCGCTCATAAATATTTGTTGACCAGTACTTTGTCTGACTGAACATATTAAGTAAAACTAATTTTCAGCCATCTGACTGCTTTTGTTCTGGGTATTCTAACCTTCCTTTATTCATGGTGCAGGAAGAAAAGCATCTTGCTTTAGAAGCTCCGTGTGATGCTACATCAGTGCAAGTCCCATGAGCATCCAGCTCGTCCATCTCCACGCCTCTGGCGTCAAAGCCCATCTTCACAACGGGGTGTTCCGCAGCTCTGAGCAGTTGAATCTGACTTCCTTCCAATGCTCTGATTTCCTGTCTGGCCTGTGCTCTTGCTCCTAATTAACCAAATGTGAAGGACTGTGACAATGCCGCCTCTTGTGTCAAATCCATTTATCGATTCTTTTCTATACAACTTGTGAACTAGAGGACCAGGGACAACTCCCAGTGGATGTCTTTAGTATAGAAAAACAAAATCTTTGAATGGAAGGGTGCAAATGGTTAATGTGCTTGGCTGCTAACCAAAAGGTTGGAGGTTTGAGTGCAAGTGCACCCAAAGACACCTCGGAAGAAAGGCTCAGCAATCTACTTCAAAAAAATCAGCCATTAAAAACCCTATGGAGCACAGCTCTGTGGTGACACATGTGGGGTCACCATGAGTTGGAGTCGATTCCATGGCACCTGGTGGCAGTGGTGGTAAGGAGGTAGTACTTGCAGCATTGGCTCATTAAATTAGCATGTTTGTGTACTGGTTAAGAGCTATGCTCTGAGTGAGATAGAGTTGGGTTTGAATTCTGCCTTTGCCATTTGCTGGTTGTGTGACCATTGGTAAATTACTTATCCTTTAATCTTCTTTCCTGTTTAAAAAAATTACACAAGATACTTAAGCTTCTTGGACCTTGGTTTCCTTACCAGCAAAAGGAATAAGAGCAGTATCGACCATATAGGTTTGTTTTGAATATTAAATAAAATAACCCATATAAAGTACTTACACCCTGTCTGGCTCACAGTGTGTCCTCAATAAGTATGGGCTTGCTATTAATGCTGTTGTTGTTCTATTCTTTCTGTACATTTGTATAATAATTCATTGTATAGCTCTTTATATAACATCAATGTATAGACCATTTTACAGCTTAGTATCAACTTTTCTGCCTCATTCACTACAATAGGATCGGAAATGAATCTCCATAACTCCCTTTCCTTCTCTCCTCCCTCTCTCTCTCTGTATCCCAGTTACTGTAGCTCTTGTGGATCCCATGACTTTTAGGTTTGAGGTAACCTTTAGCTCCATGTCCTTACGGCTTCACTTTTCTTTTTGTTTCCCTCTCACAGTACCCCATCTTTTTGACTTTCTGAATTGGAGACTGTACACTTGAACTTAATGGAAAGTAAATCTGCTATTACTCAGAAGCTGCTGCCTGTGTGAAGCTCAAACAATAACTACAGAAATGATACAACTTTAATCTATAAATCAATAGAGTTCACCTCTCTGTTGTTCAAATTTAAACTTATTTTCATTAGTCCTTGGATCCTACAAAGCAACTGTTAACTATCTGATGCTTTGAATGATGAAGCGAGGCCTGCCCATCTTTTCCTTAAAAATCTTGCTGATGGGACTTCCAGGCAACATGGCACTGTAGTCAGAAGCACCACGCCATCCCTCCACAGCAAAGATCAGAAAAACTGAGTCAAACAGAGTCACACGTCGATCCTGAAACCCTAAGCATCAAATGAAGAGATAAAGAGCTCAGCCAAGCACCAAATGGAATAAGAAACTGACTGAGAACAGAAAGCGAGGAGAGATACATGCAGAGGTCCCCTATCAGCTACTGCAGCACAGATCTGCCATCTTGGACTCCTATTGGAGATCAGCAAACAGGGGGTATGAGAAAGCAGCTTCATGGAGTTTCCAGCAGGACACAGAACATCTGGTAACCAACGATATATACTTTCCCACCCCCCCACCCTTCTTCACCCCCACTCGGTCTCCTCTGCTTCCCACAGCCATAGTCACTTGGCAAGAAAGCACCCGCTTCATCCCCGTGTCACTTGGATTCCACTCGCCTGCACTGGTCAGCTCCCTGCGTGCCATTTGTTGGCTGCTGGTGCTGCTTTTTTCTGCTTCATTAGATTTCTTCCTTACTTCACACCAGCTCTCCCTCCTTTCTCTCAAATACCTGGCTCCATGGCCATCTTTGCTTCTTCCTGCGGGGCTGCGAGGCACCACTCGACAGTGGAGCTGCTTCCCAGCCTGTGCCGCCGTGATGGTGGGACACTGGGGCTTTTGGTTTGTTTGTTCTGATTTGTTCTGTATTTTTTTTTTTTTTTTTTTTTTTTCTTTGTCTCGGCTTGGGAGCCTCTTCTGGCCGGACAGTGCCACGCAGCTTAGGAGAAACTCTCTTACTCTGCAAAGATACACAGTGACATCCCTGGGGCCATTTCTTTTTTCTTGTTTTTTTTTTTTTGTTGTTTCTTTGTTTGTTTTCTTCTCTTTTTCCCTTTTTTCATTTCCAGTTTGTCGATTTATTCATTTTTTTCTTTTACACTTTTTCTTTTTTTTGTTTTTGTTTTTCTCCATTTCTCAGTCTCTCATCTCTCCACTCCAATAGCAAGCTCCCTTAGCACTCTTTTTTGTTTGTGTGTATGTTTTTTGCTCCTGTTCCTCTCTACTCTCCCTCCTCTTTCCCATACCCATCTTAGCTCCACCCATCAAAATCTCCCCCCTCCTTCCTGCCTACCTGCACTGTGCGCTGAATGTCACACCCCAAACAGCACAGGCATGGCCTACCAGAACCAGCCCTGCACTGATTCCTGGTCTGCCCTGTTGGCCCTAGTAGGTGCCACGGAGAACCCATCCCAGCAACTCCCCTTCAGCTGGACCTCCCCTGCTGTACCATACCTGAGTGACAGGCCCTGCCTATCGGAGAAGGAAGTGAAAAGTATTGTGCCCACAGACAAGCAAACAACAAAGAATGCACAGCCCACCTGCTCAGACATAACCAAATAAAACAAAAAAGCAGGATGAAACAAATCTACAAACAATAAACAAGGAAAATAACCACTGAATGCCCCGAAAACAGCACACAATATCAAAACATATACAAAAACAGGACAGGATGGTTCCAATAGGCTTCCAAAATAAAACACCAGATGACTTTCCAGTAGAAGAAAAGGCACGAGAACTGATAAGGAATACAAATCTCTAATATTCAGAATTATCCAAAGGTTGAAGCAAAAAGCAGACAAAATGAGGAAAAAATAGATAAATTCATAGAAAATACAGACAAAAAAATGGAAGAATTCAAGAAAATAATAAAGGAACAGACTGCTAAAATAAATTCACAACCAGAAATCATACAAAAACAACAATTAGAAACCCAAAAGATAAACAACAAGATTTCAAAAATGGACAGCATCAGAGAAGGGCTGAGGAGCATGTTTGAAACGATGGAAGACAGGATCAGTGAAATTGAAGACAAAAACTTGGACACAACTCTGTTTGAGGACAAATCAGATAAAGAATGGAGAAAAATGAAGAAACCCTGAGAATTATGTGGGATACAATCAAAAGCAAAAATCTGCAAGTGATTGGAGTTCCAGAACAGGAGGAGAAAACAGAAAACACAGAGAAGATCATTGAAGACTTGCTGACAGAAAACTTTCCCAATATCATAAAAGACGAAAAGCTGACCATCCAAGAAGCTCAACGAACCCCATATAGGACAGATCCCAAAAGAAAATCACCAAAGCACATCATGATCACACTCTAAAACTAAAGATGAAGAATCCTGACAGCAGCTCAAGAAAAACAAGAAGTCACATACAGAGGAGAAACAATAATACTAAGTTCAGATTATTTGGCAGAAACCATGCAGGCAAGAAGGCAATGGGATGACATATATAAAACCTTCAAAGAAAAAAATTACCAGCCAAGAATAATATATCCCATAGAACTCTCATTCAAATATGATGGTGAGATTAGGTCATTTCCAGATAAGCAGAAATTAAGGGATTATGGAAAAACCAAACAAAATTTACAAGACTTATTAAAGAGAGTCCTTCAGTCTGAGAACAAACAACATCAGATTACAGTCTGAATCTTGGACACAGGATTGTACTAGCCAGATACCAACTGAGGAAATGAACTCTTCAGGTTTATCCAAAACCAAAAGAATTACAACAGGGAACCACTGAGATTAATCTGTAAATGACAACAAAATCAGAACAATAAAAGAGGGAATAAACAGTGTAGGTATAGAACCTTCAATAGAGAGGAAGGCAAGGTGATACCAAGTAATAATAGAGTGGTTCAAATGTAGAAAGATACAGGTAAATTTCAAGGTAACCATAAAGAAAGTTAACAAGCCTATTCATCAAAATAAAGAAGAAAAACATAAAGTCTTGATAAAAACAAAACTTAAAAAAAGGAAAGAAATGAAAAAAATCCACAAACAAAAGGAGCTCAGCACAAGTGAGTAAGAGGAACAAAGAAAATTCAGCACCACAAGAAAAAAAAAAAAACAAAACTACAAAATGAGAGCAATAAACACACACCTATCAGTAATTACACTGAATGTAAATGGCCTAAATGCACCCATAAAGAGATAGAGAGTGATGGAATGGATAAAAAAACAGGACCCATCAATATGCTGCCTACAAGAGACACACCTTAGAAACAAAGATGTAAATTTATTAAAAATCAAAGGATGGAAAAAAACAATATCAAGCAAACAGCGACCAAAAAAGAACAGGAATGCTAATACTAATCTCAGATAAAATAGACTATAAAACAAAATCACAACTTTTATCCACCATAAAAGACAAAGAAGGACACTACATAATGATTAAGGGGATGATCCAGCCTGAAGACATAACCATAATAAACATCTATGCACCCAAAAAAGACAAATAATCCTATTAAAAAATGGGCAAAGGAAATGAACAGACACTTCACCAAAGAAGACATTCAAGAGGCCAACAGACACATGAGGAAATGCTCATGATCACTGGCCATTAGGAGAAATGCAAATTAAAACCACAATGAGATACCATCTCACCCTGGCATTACTGGCACGAACCAAAAACACTGGAAATAACAAATGTT
>NW_004443991.1:13289006-13316320 GCF_000243295.1 Trichechus manatus latirostris
AAAAAAAAAAAAAAAAAAAAAATCTGGCTGATGCCAGCACTCGTCATTCTCCCAGAATCCTTCCTTAAAGCCATGTTTGGGGAACAGCTTTGTCCCCTGGGAAACTGGTCTCTAAGAGAGTGACCCCACCTCATGATGCTCCCTTTTAAATCGCAACTGTAGGGGGAGGGGCAATGACAATCTGAGTTTGGGTGCCAAATCATCTGAGCTTAAGTCAAATTTATTTAAGAAATCCTGGGAATGCCTGCTGCCCGGCACTTGAGAACTTTGAGGGAAGTTGAGATCATGCACAGCCCTTTCCACTGGGAGTAACGAGCCACTGGTCCGTTTAGCGCTTTGCTAGCGGCTCAGAGAGGATCTCCCACCATCACTTACTTTTGCCCTTAGTTAGTTAATTACGAGATCTAAAATTAGTCACCAGTTAATTATCCGATCTAACAATTAGTAATTTTGTATCTAGCCATTAGTGATCAATAGATAGACAGGGTTCCCCCTCTATCCGGAAGTACAGCATTCCTATGAAACCTTTCCAAAGCCGAAATGGTGTAAAGCCAGGAAGTGATTACCATTGATTTATCCGGCCACATTTTATATGGGAAAAATAACCTACCAAATGATACCAAATAACACATAAAACCTAAAATAACACCAACATATAGCAAAAGCTGAGATGCTGAGTGTGGTTTGCGAGGATGGAGCTCGGCAACGACACTCTCTCTGGTCAGGGTTCAGCTGCCTCTTTAATGCCTCACTGCAGAACAAATGCTGAACTCTATTTCTGCTTTTCAACTTCTTTTTTAAAGCGAAAATCCTCTTTGGATTTCTTCCAGTTAGCAAAAACAGGTACTACTTACTGTAGGTCTTTAGCAAAAGCAAAGTGGCGTAAGGCGAACTTTCGAACAGTGGGGATACCTGCAATTACAATTTATGAGATTTTTAATAAATCTGAGATTGAATAGGAGACAAAATCTCCTTAATAAAGTGGGGAAATAATATTAAATGCACTGAAAGCCAGATACAAAGATTTTGAGTTGCTATGATAAGAAATGTGGACCATGAAACGTTTTTGTGTCATAAAATTTTAACATGAAGGTGGTGTTTGGGGATTATTGTTCCAGCAGCGATAATTAGTCGAGCAGGAGAAGGTAAGAAACAGGTGAAGCTATTGTTCTAGAGTCTGGATTAGAGGTAGAAATAGTAGGAGTTAAAAAAAATGTTAAAAGAAAATGATTGACAGAAATTAATGATTGATTAACTGGACTCCTGGTTGAAGGAGGGAATCAATATGGTACCTTTCTAGACTTTACTATATTGGATTTAGTCAGCTTGTGGGAATCTGACAGAATACCATGTCAAATAAGCTTCTTTGGGAGGAGAAGAAGGCTAAGTTGGGACACAGTGAGTGAGTGAAGTGGAGGAAATTTGTTGAGGAAATATTTAGATACAGAGGTGGAAGCCAAACACATAAACTTCAACAATTTCTACAGTTTTATTTATTTTTAAATTTTCTTATGTTTCTATGTCAGACAGAACTGGGTTTTAACCTTGTCCCTATCTGTTATACTTTGTACTAGTTCCTACATTTCTTTGACTTTAATTTTCCCATCTATAAAATGGGGAGGGGATAATAACTGCTACATAATAGGCAGTTTGTAAGGAGTAATTGCATCATAATATATAAAAGTATTTAGCACAGTGTTAGGCAGAGTAAGCACTCAATTAATGGTACCTAGTAAAAATATTGAAAGTTCAGTTCGTTGGTGGTTGGAAGTAGTACTGGGAAATGTTGAAACTGGGAGCTGCAAATGGGGTAATCCAGGAAAATTCTTCTCTTCCTGTGTATACAAGGCCTGGGACTTTTAAAGTAATACTCTCTGCCTCTTGAGCATAACATCTGAATTATTGTTTAGGCGAAAATATTCTGGTGTTTTTACCCTGGACATAGAGACTTTTAAAATTCCTCACAGATTACTAGTGGACCTTGCAAGAAGTAGACCATAATGATAAGCTAGTCATAAAAAGCATCATTAATTTGTCCACTTTGATAGAGGTTCTTTATTGAGATCAGTGCACGTATCACTGTTTCTGATTCACCGTCAACTGCCCCGATATTGTTCTTTCCTTTAAAGGGAGGCAACGATTTAATTACGTACCAAAAATTTAAAAATCACAACTCCTAAGACGTGACAAAATACTGACTGACATTAAATGCAACAATAATTCTGATTTATCTCTCCAGGACATCATATAGAATAAGAGGTTAATGAATGTCAAAAGCCTAGGAAATAATGATTAAACATGAAATAAATGCTAAATATTAGTGCTATGTATTTCTTGCACTCGTGCCTGTAGCTCACTTTGGTGGCCCAGATCTTCTTTTACTACAGCTGCAAAAATGCATTTGGTAATTATGAGAATTAATCAAGCCCCAAACTGGATTATGGTGGTGGCAGACAGCCTTAATTATAGGCAACGGAAAGTGAAGGTCATTGCTGGCTTGAATCCAGCCATAATTCAGTGCATTGAAAAAGCCATTAACAGCTGAATGGGATTTTGTGCTCTGAACAGATGAATTGCTGCCTCAGCCCAATTTCTTAGTAAATAGGTATCCCACATCCAAGCTAACAGTCACAGAAAGGACCAGCTGGCCCTGTAACTGGTAACGTCTGTAAGTAGCAGTTCTCAGCCCTGGTTAGAATCACCCACCAGAACAGCTCTGAAAATGCAGATGCCCAGATCAGTTAAATCAGAAACTCTGAGTGGGACCCAGGCATCGGTGTTTTTAAATAACTTTTCAGGTGATTCCAATGTGTAGCCAAGTCTTCGCACCACTGCTGCATAGGAAGGAAACACCAAAGAGCAGCCCACCCCTTGACGTTTCTTCAAGATAGATTTGCAATGAATCACAATCTATGGCAGAAGTGTTTATTTCCGTGATGCCCATGTAAGACAAGGCCTGTAAATAAAAAATAGATTTCAGTTTATTTGCATACCTAGTTGATAGCTCTGAAGAGTATTAAGTTACTTTAAAAATGACTTGTAATCCAAACCTAGCCACAACATGGATGTTTGACGCTCTAACCTGCCTACAGATATGAATGTTTGAGAGCCATAAAAGGTTTCTGAGGTGTCTATGCCCGTATCCATTTATCACCCCATTGATGCACAATTTAGATCTTTGCCTGAGGATAGGAAAGCTTTTGCACTTGCTAACTTTATATGAGAAATACAAATGCTTGATTTTTCACCTGACGACTTCAATTCAGGTCAACTCAGTGAGAGGTATTATAGTTGTCCCCTCTCCCTCTCCTTTGTTACCTCTTTCTGACTGGTGGGTGACAAGAACATGCAGGCTACAAGCAATCATATATATTACAAATTGTACTTGGAAAGGAAGCTATACAAACTCATAGATAACACTTCATGTCTCAAATACTCTAGAGCCCCCGGAAACTTTTGCCAGGTCAACAAAGCCTCCTCTTTATTTTGTGAGCAGTGTTGTTACCTTAAGGAACCCTGGTGGTGCAGTAGTTAAGTGCTTGGCTGCTAACCCAAAGGTTAGAAGTTCAAACCCACCAGCCACTCCACAGGAGAAAAACTTCGCAATCCGCTTCAGTAAAGATTACAGCCTTGAAGACCCTGTGGGGCAGTTCTACTCTGTCCTGTAGGGTCGGTGTGAGTTGGAATTAACTTGATGCCAACAGGCTTGGTGCGCTTTAATGGGGTTGTTATCTTTTATTCTGGAAACAGGCAGACAGATGGCTGGCAAAGATGAGCCAAACATGATGGCCTGTATCATCTCCTATCTCTGAAAAGAGCTCCGCTTTTGATCACTATGGTTGTACCCAGTGACTAAAGTTCAAGTGTCACTGAATTGCCAAATGGGGAGAAGGACACTTTGTACAACAAGCTTTAATTCATTGGCCAAAAATCAGCTTTGGTATTACTACTCTTAAAGTGGACACTTCATCTTCTCTCCAGAGTCTAAAAAATCTAAATAGAATTTTAGAGTAAAAAAGAAGTCAACTTTTTTATATTTTAGAGGAGAAAACCTAGGCTCATATTCACACAGCCAATTAGAAGAAGAGCCAGGATTCAAACTACAATCTCCTAGCCCCCACCTCGTGCTCTTTCCACCACTGTTGCAACCTCTCAGAGCAAACTTTAGATCATGAGTCCAAATACAGGGTCTTCACACCTACTGTTGATTAAGCTATTTCAAAATACTTACTTGACAGTGACAGCAGGGTTAGAGATTATGACTCCCGAGATGACTTACCTGGAGGTTGAGATGGGATCACATTACTTTTCCTGTTCCTTTTGGGGTTTACCTTGCGTGGGGTAAAAGTCCTAGTTTTACCCTAAGTAAGGTGGCCTTTGTCGTTGGGCTCTGGAGAAATAACCATTGGAATATTGGGAAGCCTTGGTCTTGGACTTCTAGGACACACCTGAGGATTTGTGTTGGTGTGTGGAGGCTGGCCAGACCAGAAAAGACTCACATGGGAGGCCGATATCACTGAGCCTCAGCCAGAAGGCATGATTTAGCCCATCATGCAGGACTGGCCAATAAAAGCCTGGAACACAAAGGCTCAGAGAGCTTCCTGGTTGGGGAAGGGAGGGTGATGTGCCCTCTCTGAGACATTGCAGCTCTGCATTGGGAACCTCCTCAGACCTTCCCTATGCATTTCTTCCTTATGATGATACTGATTTATATCCTTTCACTCTAATAAAACTGGTAGTATAATATCTCCCATGAGTTCTGTGAGTTGTTGCAGTGAATGAACAAACACAAGAACAGTGTCCTCTTAACTTATTAGCTCTGACCTAGCCCCAAGAGGCTAGGGTGAGAGACAGAAAGTACTGTGTGGAAGCCTGGTATCAGAAATACAGAGAAGTGGGAAAGTAAGGATATAATTAATCTGATTCTCATCTGCGAAGCTATCGTCATACTTTGGTTACCTTAAAATTTTCAATTTAATGCAGCACTATTCAACAGCCAAAAGAAGGAAACAACCTCAATGTTCAACAGATGAATGGCTAAACAAAATGTAGTACATACATACAATGGAATATTGTTCTTGTTAGTTACCTCGGAGTTGAGGGTGACTCATGGTAACCACATGTGTGCAGAGTAGAATGGCTCCATAGGGTTTTCAAGGCCGTAACCTTTTGGAAGTAGACCGCCAAGTTTGTCTTTCAAAGAGCCTTTGAATGAGTTCGAACTGCCAACCTTTCGGCTAGTAGTTGAGTGCTTAACTGTTTGTGCCATCCAGAAATTCCTAATTGACTATTACTGTGCCACAAAGAGAAGTGAAGTCCTGACATGGATCAACCTTGAAAACATTGTGGTGAATGAACTAAGTCACTCACAAAATAACAGATGTTGTATGATCCCACTTATATAAAATGTCTAGAATAGGCAAGTGTATAGAGATCATAATTTATTAATGGTTACTAGGATTGAGAGGGAGGGGAGAAGAAGAGTCAGTGCTTAGGGGGCTCTGAACCTTTGCTAATGGTGATGGAAACATTTAGATACGGGTAGTGGTGATGGTTGCACAACATCCTGAACATAATGTCATTGCATGGTAAATGTAAAAAATGTTGAAATGTTAAAATCGCAATAAAAAAATTCTTGGTAAAGCATCTGTGCTCTTCAGAAAAATATGGGGAGAGAAGGATGCAAAAAGTATATCTAATAATCAGCATGTGGAATCGCAACATATTATTCTTACCTGGGAGCCCTGGTGGTGCAGTGGTTTAGTGCTCGGCTGCTTACCAGAGGGTCAGCAGTTTGAATCCACCAGCCACTCTTTAGAAACCCTATAGGGCAGGCAGTTCAACTCTGTCCTATAGGCTGGCTATGAGCCAAAATCCACTCGATGGTAACGGGTTTTTTTTTTTTTTTTTAGTTTTGTATCCTTACCTGGGAGATTATATTGGGCAGAAACATCTCTTCAGTAAAACTATTGGACCACTACCAATATCTTTAAAAATGTAAAATAACCTAGAAACCTTTGACACAAGATGCTAGCAGTGGTGTTTTTTCTGTTAGCAATTCAGCTTAACAGCACTTTGAATTATACACATATATTAAAAATGACCCCAGAATAATGGAGGGAAAAGGCAAGCATTTAAATTGTCTTTTTTTAAAACATGAATAAATTAGTATACAAACATTCAATATTTCAGCAATGCATTGTCATTAAATTTTCTCATCTTATGATTATGTCAAATTGCTTTCATAATGCTTTATTTCCCATATTACATCTAATGTCGGTTTTCAAGAAATTCAAATTATAACAGCTATTTGAGTGGTTGATATTAGTAGATGACCATATAGTGTATTTGAAGAAATTTCCTTACTTTCCTATTAGGTGTAATTATAAAGTTTTTAAAAAGCTACAATGAAGGGACTGATGGAAACTGTCTCATATGTAGTCCTTGCTCTCATGAACCTTACATTGCAGTTGAGGGAATATGATAATGAATGCATCCATATATAGCAGATGAGGTGATAATAAGTGCTATCAAGAGATATACAGGAGGACATAGGGAGTGGGGAGTGACAAATGTGTTTTTTGATAGGTTGGTCAGAAAAGAACTCTGATAAGGTGACATTTGGCAGAGATTTTAATAAGGGGACAGAGGGAGGTATGTCAGTCTCTGGCAGAGGAGCATACACGGGAGAAAGAACACTAAGTGCATAGGCTCTGAAGTGGTGATGTGATTGAGTAATGTCAAGGAGACTGTCCTGGCTGAACTGGAGTCAAGCAACGGCGCACGATGTCAGAGATGTGACTCCAGATGACGTAGTCTTTGTAGGCCAATAAGGGACATTGGATTTTATTCTGAGTAAGATGATATTTCTTTTGAAGATTTTGAGCAAAAAATGGAACATGAGCCAACTTATGTTTTTAAAAATTTTGCCATCTTTTAAAACTGCATTATTCTGGAGCTTTTGCTGAGAAAAGATATTGAGGCCAAGGGTGGCATCATGGAAACAATTGGAAGGCTATTGCAACAGTCCCAAGAGATTATGATATTTTGTACTCCAGTGATTGTGGTGGAGTGTGGAAAGTAGTCAGATTTGGATATATTCTGAAGGTAAAGAAGATGGGATTTGTTTACAGATTAGAAGTGATATATGAAAAAGAGAGCAGTTAAAGATAATTCCAAGATTTTTGGCTTGAGCAAGTGTAAGGATGGAATTGCTATTTATTGAAATGGAGAATATGAAGAAAATTTGGTGAGGCTGATAATCTGGAGTTTGGTTTTGGAAATATTAAGTTTGATATGCCTATTAGACAAATGATAATAAGGACTAGGCAGTAGTATATTGAAGTCTTGTGCCTAACATGATACAACGAACACACATACAACCAAAAATGCACTAGCCCTGTTTACATCTTATATTTTGTAAGTGAAGAAAACAAAAATATTTGATACACACATGCAAAGCAGGAATACTCATAACAATTACAGTCCTTGTTTCTGCAACTGATCATGTTGTTGTAACTGGTAGTTAGAACTACCTTCTTCCACCACCCATTCTGTATTCCCTTTGCCCTCAGCAAGCACCTCAGCTGGTTGTGGTTCTTTGCCTGATGGGGTGATCCAAACTTTCATTTCTGAAGGGTCTGGGCCATTAGTCGTCATGTGGGAATTGGGTTGCTGTAGTTTTTCATTGACTTTAATCACAAGGCATGGTAGTACTAAGAGTCGCCCTAATGGATCTCCTGCATTCTAGACATAGTCTTCTTTACCTCCATTATGTAATATCAATCCAATTTCCTCTTGGTAATCGAGATCAATCACACCAGCCAATATGGTAACTCCCTTCTTTGCCTGTTGATCCAGAGGTATAAGGAGCCCAAAGTGGCCAGGTGGCATTCTTAGCTTCCAGATCAATGGAATCAGTGATGTGTCTCCAGGTGGGAGCATTCCTCCCTTTGAAACTCAGACCTCTAGGTCTGCAGGGCATAACGTCAAGGAGACAGGAAGCAAAAACCTTGTGAGTGGGTCACTAAGGGTAATAGTCAGTAGTGCCACTCCCATTTCCACCCCTTGGTTCCTGGACCCGCGAATCCTGGCTATGGGAGAAAAGCACCATATAATGGACACAAGTTAAAGCATACATAGCCTTCTGGAGAACACTGCCCAACCCTGCAAGGTATTGCCACCTAGCTGGTGCCATAGTTGTGTCTTTAGAAGGACATTCCATTGTTCTATCAAGCCAGCTTCTTCAAGATGATGGGGAACATGGTTAAGACCAGTAAATTCAATGAGCATGGGCCCATTGCCGTACTTCATTTGCTGTGAAGTGAGTCCCTTGATCCAAGGCAATGCTGTGTGGGAAACCGGGATTGTGGATAAGGCATTCTGTAAGTCCACAGATGGTAGTTTTGGCGGAGCATTGCGTGCAAGGAAGGCAAACCCATATACAGAATAAGTGTCTATTCCAGTAAGAACAAAATGCTGTCCTTTCCATGATGGAAGTGGTCCAATGTAATCAACTTGCTGCCAGGTTGCTGGGTGATCACCTCGTTGGATGCTGCCATATCAGGGACTCAGTGTTGGTCTCTGTTGCTGGCAGATTGGGCACTCAGCAGTGGCTGTAGCCAAGTCAGCCTTGGTGAGTGGAATTCCGTGTTGCTGAACCCATGCATAACCTCCATCCCTGCCACTATGGCCACTTTTTTTATAAGCCCATTGAGCAATGACAGGAGGGCCTGGAGCAAGAGGATGACTGGTTTCCACCGAACGAGTCATCCTATCCACTTGATTGTTAAAATCCTTCTCTGCTTAGGTCATCCTTTGGTGAGCATTCACATGGGACACAAATATCTTCACTTTCTTGGCCCATTCAGAGAGGTCTATCCACATACCTCTTCTGTATACTTCCTTGCCATCAATTTTCCAATCATGTTCCTTCCAAGTCCCTGACCATCCACCAAACCATTGGCCACAGCCAATGATTCAGTATATAATTGCACATATGGCCATTTCTCCTTCCAAGCAAAGTGAACAACCAGGAGCACTGCCTGGAGTTCTGTCCATTGGGAGGATTTCCCTTCACTACTGTCCTTTAGGGAAGTCCCAGGAAGGAGCTATAGTGCTGCCGCTGTCCACTTTCGAGTGGTGCCTGCATATCCTGCAGAACCATCTGCAAACCAGGCACGAGTTTTCTCTTCCTCAGTCAACTGATCATAAGGAACTCCCCATGATGCCATAGGCTCAGACTGGGAGATGGAAGGTAATATGACAGGAGTAGAGACCATGGGCATTTGGACGACTTTCTCACACAACTCAATTACACCTTGAGGTCTTGTTCAAGCCTGATCTTCATACACCACTTCCATTTGATAGTGGAGTGCTGCTGTACAAGTCCAAGTTTATGGCTCTGTGGGTCAGACAACACCCAGTTCATGATGGGTAACTCAGGCTGCATGGTGACTTGGTGGCCCATGGCTAAGTGTCCAGTCTCTACTAAGGCCCAGTAACAAGCCAAAAGCTGTTTCGCAAAAGGAGAGTAGTTATCTGAAGAGGATGGGAGGGTTTTGCTCCAACATCCTAAGGGTCTGTGCTGTGATTCACCAATAAGGGCCTGCCAGAGACTCCAAACAGCATCCCTATCTGCCACTGACACTTTAAGCACCATTGGATCAGCTGGATCCTAGGGCCCAAGTGGCACAGCTGCTTGCACTGCAGCCTGAATCTGTTGCAGAGCCTTCTCTTGTTCTGGGCCCTACTTAAAACTTGCAGCTTTTTGAGTCACTTGATAAACAGGCCGAAGTAGCACACCCAAATGAGGAATACATTGCCTCCAAAATCCAAAGAGGCCTACTAGGAGTTGTGCTGCCATTTTAGTTGTAGAAAGGACCAGATGCACTAATTTATCCTTCACTTTAGAAGGAATATCTTGACATGCCCCACACCACTGGACCCCTACAAGTTTCACTGAGGTGAAAAGCACCTGAATTTTTGTGGGATTGATTTCCCACCCTCAGGCACACAAATGTTTTACCAATAAGTCCAGAGTCATTGATACTTCTTCCTTACTAGGACCAGTCAGTGTAATGCCATCAATGTAATGGACCAGTGTGACATCTCGTGGAAGGGAAAGGCTATCAGGGTCCCTGCAGACTAAATTATGACTTAGCGCTGGAGAGTTCATGTAGCTCTGAGGTAGGCAACTGTAGGTGTATTGCTGGCCTTGCCAGCTGAAGGCAAACTGCTTCTGGTGGTCCTTTGAAATAGGTATGGAGAAAAAGGCATTAGCCAGGTCAATAGCTGCATACCAAGTACCAGGAGATGTATTAATTTGCTCAAGCAATGAGACTACATCTGGAACAGCAGCTGCAATAGGGGTCACCACTTGGTTAAGTTTTCAATAATCTACTGTCATTCTCCAAGATTCATCTATTTTCTTGCACAGGCCAAATAGGCAAGTTGAATGGGGATGTGGTGGGAATTACCACCCCTGCATCCTTCAAGTCCTTGATGGTGGCAGTAATCTCTGCAATCCCCCCAGGGATGTGGTATTGTTTTTGGCTTACTGTTTTCCTAGGTAGGGACAATTCTAATGACTTCCACTTGTCCTTTCCTTCCATAATAGCACTTACTCCATTTTTCAGGGACCCAATGTGGGTGTTCTGCCAGTTGCTGAGTATATCTATTCCAATTATGCATTCCTGAACTGGGGAAATCACTATAGGGTGGGTTCTGGAACACACTGGGCCTACTGTCAGATGGACTTGAGCTAAGGCTCCATTAATAACCTGACCTCCATATGCCCCCACTCTGACTGGTGAGCCACAGTGAAGTTTTGTGTCTCCTGGAATTAGTGTAGTTCATAGTAAGTATCCAGTAATCCCTGAAAAGTCTGATTATTTCCTTTTCCCCAATGAACACTTACTCTTGTAAAAGACCCTAAATCCCGTTAGGGAAGGCTGGGAGAAAGATTAACAGTGCAAGTTTTTGGTAGTGTATTGGAGTCCTTCCTCAAGGGGACACAGCCTCCTCTTCATTCAAGGGGTTGTGGGGCTTTAAACTAGCTCAAATCTAGGAATTGATTGAGGGACTGTGACTCTCTATTCTGGTGATTTGAATTAGACTGCTGTTTACCTGATGCCTCAGGCATGACTCAGACAAAGGCTCTTTAGACATGGTTGTGTTAATCTCATCAGAAGGAAGTGGAGGGGCTAATGGTTTTACTGGGGAGGATGGCTTAGCAGACAAAAGTGGAGCAATCTCTTCAGATGGGAGTGAGCGGGCTGATTCTGCTGGCAGGAGTGATTCAGTGGAATTTCGGGGCTCAGGGTCTCCAGCTTCCTGATTATCTGCCCGTATGTCACCATCCCAAGGTTCAGGATCCCATTTCTTTCCAATCAATGGCCTCACTTTAACTTCAGATACCTCTCGAGGTTGACAATTGAGCTGACATTGTAATTCAGCCACTCTTATAATAAGACTCTGGGTTTGGTTTTCAGCAATATGAGCTTTGTTACTACAAGAAATAAGGCTTTCTTTCAAGGGACGAGTGGAAAATTTGAAGTTGTTTATGTGGCACTTGAGCTTTAACTCTGAAGTTTGAGCTCATCTCTGTTTTTCACCAGTTTGTCTAGCAAAAGTAGGATCAACCAGCCAGCTTCCTTATACTTCTTATTATGAAAAAACTGTAGAAAAGTATCACACGTGCAATCATCTAGAGCCTCGCCTTTCACCAATACCTGATCTATTGGTGGTGATACTTTGTGTATTTGAATTTCCACCTCATGCCATGGATTAGCAGGACCCTCTTTACTACTGGAAGCAGAGTCATCAACATCTTTAAGACTAACCAGACTTGAAAACCAATTTTGAAAACCCATCCTTACAATTTTGTTTCTCTAGAACAATTCTCAATACCCAATGCCTTAGGCTGAGTTCTCTAGAGAAGCAAAACCAGTAAAGTGTATAAATATATATATATAGAGAGAGATTTATATCAAGGAAATGGCTCATGTGGTTGTAAAGGCTGGAATGTCCCAAGTCCATGGGTCAAGATAGAGGCTTCTCCTGATTCACATACCTGCAGGGACTGGCGAACCCAAGACAGGTTGGTCAGAGAGGAGGGCTCTTACTCATAGGTTGCTGAGATTGATGAATCCCAAAATTTGCAGGCTAGATGGCAGGTAAGCTGCTAGCTCAAGTCCCAAGAACCAGAGACAGACGAACAGGAGCCAGTTGCGGGATCCAGAGTGAGCAAAAACCAACGAGTCTTGACAGAATGTCTACTTACATTTGATGCAGGCGATAAGCCCAAGAAAACTCCCTTAGAACTGATTGTCTGCTCACAGCAGATCCCATCATGAGAGTGATCACATCATATCAAATCTCATCATGGAAATGATCACAACATTATACACCTGCTAAACTACATCATAATTGCCAAACCACTAAGAATCATGGCCCAGCCAAGTTGTCACACAACCTTAACCATCTCAGAGTAGAAAACTGAATTTAAGATGTGAACAACGGTGTCTGGTGGACCAGAGAATCCAGACCAGAAAAGGAAGTGAGGACATGAAGAGACAATGGCCAGTCAAAAGCAGGTAGACTCAGTGGTCTGGAGGTTCATATTGGTTGGAAGAATTGTTGGCATAACTATCCCACCAATCTGTTTGTACCTGTACTTCTTAATTTTTTTGTGTGAATTTATTTTTTATTTTTAAATCACTAAAATAGCTACCTATTTTTAAACATTTATCATGAAAAATTTCACACATTCAGAAAAGAGCACAATGAAGAGTTGTATGTCTCTACTGATGCAATTTTTTGCCATATTTATTTATGTATATATATAATTTTATTTATTTTGTTGTTGAGAATATACACAGCAAAACATACACTAATTCAACAGTTTCTACATGTACCATTTAGTGACATTGATTACATTCTCCAAGTTATGTAACTGTCTTAGTTATCTAGTACTGCTGTAACAGATATACCACAAGCAGATGGCTTTAACAAACAGAAATTTTTTCTCTCACAGTGTAGGAGGCTAGCAGTCTGAATTCAGGGTGCCTGCTCCAGGGAAAGGTTTTCTGTTTGTCAGCTCTGGGGGAAGGTCTTATCATCACTCTTCCCCTGGGCCTAGCAGTTTCTCAACGCAGGGACCCCAGGTCAAAAGGACACACTCCACTCTCAGCACTTCTTTCTTGGTGATATGCGGTCCCACTCCTCTCTGCTCGTTTCTTTCTTTTATATCTTGAAAGAGATTCACTCAAGAAACAATCTAATCCTATAGGTTGTGTCTTGCCTCATTAATGTGATTGCCTCTAATCCTGCCTCATTAACATCATAGAGACTAAGATTTAAAACACATGGGATAATTACATCAGATCACAAAATGAAAGACAACTACACAATACTAGGAATTGTGGCCTAGACAAGTTGACACACATTTTTGGGGGACACAACTCAATTCATAACAGTAACCGTTCTCACCCTCTTTTTCTGAGTTGTTCCTCCCCTATTAACATAAATTCACTGCCTCCTAAGGTTTCTATGTAATCTTTTGAGTTGCTTTTGTCAGTTTGATCCCATATACATAGTTCTTAAAAGAGCATAATGCTCAAGGCAGACATTTTTTTACTAGTTAAGCTAAACTAGACTTCAGGAGATATTTTTGGTTTAAGGTTTAAGATTATCTCAGGGCAATAGTTTCAGGGGTTCATCCAAACTTCATAGCTCCAGGAAGTCTGGAGTCAATGAAAATTTTAAATTCTGTTCTGCATTTTCCCCCTTTTGATCAGGATTCTTCTATCCTTATAGAGATAGCTAGCTTTCTAGCTATGTCTTTCTTTGTTCCTTCTTTTGTTTCTTGTCTCCCTTCATCCCTTCTTCCCTTTCTTCCTTTCTTCCTTCCTTCTTCTCTGTTTTTGTTTTTTCTTTTAACTAAGCTCAGTCAAGGTTCTTGTGCTTTGTTTATCTATGTTTCTTAATTTGAAACAACCCCACATGTTTTCATTTATTTAAAAAAATGACTCTTTGAAGAGATCTGATGAGTTGTTTTATTGAATATTCTACATTTTTATGATTGTTTTCTTATACTATGATTTAACTTTATCTTCTCTATGTCCTGTAAATTGAAATTAGGTCCAAAGACTTGATAACGGACTTGTTAAACATTTTTGGCAAGAATATTTCATAAGTGATCCTGTGTACATCCTGTTGCATCACATCAAGAGTCACATGATATCTGGTGGAATAAAGTTACCATCTGATTTACATGGTGACCACCAGATCTTCTCCACTGTAAGCTTAGTTATACTTTTGATAGTAGGGTTTTGCCTGTGCTTCTAAAATGTTCATTACAAGGAACCCTGTTGTAGGGAGAAAATTAATTTCTCCTCTTAATTTTAAAAGTACTTTTATTCTTAAGATATATTTGAATTCATCTGAATGAATATTTTTGAGTTTCTAATTCAAATAAGAATGAATGTGGTTTTAATTATCATAGACAGTTGAAGTGTATGTTAAACAAAAGATGTCTCAGTGTCTAAACTTTTTTTGTAATTCTCAGAACTAGAAAAACAGCCATATCCCTTTCATGTTAGTTTTTTGTATTAGTAACAATTTTAATCCAATTCCAGCAGCTCAAATAACCTATCTAAGAGAGCTGTAAGTATCAAGTATGGGCTGAAAGCAAAATGTTTAATAATTTGTTATTTTTTTAACTATTAAGAACAAGGTTCCTAATTCCAAATTTTATTAGTCTTTGAGTGCTTTGTTTCAAACTACAGAAAACAGAATTTAATAAAAACGTATTTGATAGTTCACAGATTCTACAATGTTAGAGAGCTTTGTATAGTCAGGAAAAAAATGGTCATGTGAAAAAAACACAGCCCTTATTATCAAGAACTGCTGAATCTTTATCAGTGAAGAGCAGGGCTTCAACTTATGGCAACCCTTGCAGCCACCAGAGAATATTCTCTTTAGTCTCTACTTCTTTGTGTGATCTTCTTGTGAGTGGAAATCAGTACTATCAATCTGATTAACAGAGCCTAGGTCATATGCCCAGGTTTTCTCTGTGTGGCACAAATAGTTGAGTGATTGACTACTAAACAAAAAGTTCACAGTTCAAACTCATCCAGAGGTGCCTCATAAGAAAGTTCTGGCAATCTGCTTCCAAAAGGTCACAACTTTATAAACCCTATGGAGCAATTCTACTCTGACACACATGGGGTCACCATGAGTTGGAACTGGCTGAAGGGTAACTAGAAAAACTGGAAAGGCCATATGCTCAGGCCTTAAATACAAAGAAGACAGGATGGTGAGTAGTCAGTATGTTCAGCTTTTATTATTGGGGCATGCTACAAACACAGTAAGGGTTTCAGCTGCTGGTGATCATAAAGAATGAGAACTACAACTATAGGAGGCATCTTCTACAACTCGCATTCTCTACCACTATTCTTTTCTTAAATTGTCATTAGCCTGAAAATGGCTAATATCACTTTGCTATTTATAGAGGTTATCTGTTTATTTAAAATATTAAACACCCACACAGTAGACATTATACTTGCATAAATTCCAGTACTTGGATGATTTATGATCCAACTGTGGTCTTCATGAGGCAGAAGCAAAATTTCACTTCAGCTGAAGAGATTTAGATTATATGTAAGGATAGGTAGGTATAGTTTACCGTTTCAATGGATTATTAAGTTGTTGCTTAGTGAATATGAGAAGATACTTATATCTAAAGAGATACAGTTTGCATCTGCAGTAGGTTGGGTATGCAGAACTGATCTTAATACCTTGTGAAAACATGTTGTTCTTGTTGTTAGCTGCCATTGAGTCGGTGCCTGACTCATGGTGACTCCATGCACATGGAACGAAATGCTGCCTGCCCTCTGCCATCCCTATGATCGGCTAGGGATTAAACTGTTGTGATCCATAGGTTTTCATTGGTTGATTTTCATAAGTAGATCACCAGACCTTTCTTCTAAGTCCACCTTAGTCTGGATGCTCCTATATCATTAACATCAATGTCTAAATCTCAATAGTTCCAACACACAAACCATCTTGCAGGGCCTGCTTTCAAATATTCTCCCTCTGTTATGTCAGATGTCTCTGTGTGGTGGCCTCACAGGTACACTGCAGCAAGACTTCTTATGCACTCATGCCCATTCCTGAGTGCCCTCTTGTTCCACCACTGCCTCTGACAGGAGTCTTGTAGGTATAAATAGTTTCTGCTGTATCCCCTCTTAATTCTCACCTGGGCCTCGCAACAGCATTGTATGAGCACAGAATCTCATGACATTTCCCTTGGGTCTTTCTCTTATTAATATCATCGGCATGTGTTGTTGTTGTTGTTAGGTGCCATTGAGTCAGTTCCAACTCATAGCAACACTATGTACCACAGAACAAAACACTGCTCAGTCCTGTGCCATCCTCACAATTGTTATGCTTGAGCCCATTGTTGCAGCTACTGTGTCAATCCATCTCGTTGAGGGGTCTTCCTCTTTTTCACTCTACTTTACCAGCGTAATGTCCTCCAGGGACTGGTCCCTCCTGATAACATGTCGAAAGTAAGTGAGACAAAGTCTCACCATCCTTGCCTTCCAATGAGCACTCTGGCTGTACTTCTTCCATCACCATAAACAGCAATAAAATATCTCATCTCTCTTTCGATGAAAAAATAAACACTTCTCCCTTCCACTGCACAAAAAGCAATCCAGTTTAGGTTCAGCAAAGACACCCTGCTTCTCCCACACTGATAAAAGATAGAAAGTGGACTTTGTGTTGATCCCCTGTACAAACTGGGTAGCGTTTGGTTCATATGATTACTCAGCTGTCTTACTTTAGCTCATGCAGAAGCCTAGGTGAGCAAACTGCTTAAGATTCCTGTTCCAAATTGAAAGTAGTGGGCTCCCAATTTACTTAGTTAAATAAAATCTGCTATGTGCTATTAACAACAGGAATGTACCAGCCTGGCTCAGTTCAGATCAGAAACATATCAATAAAGCAGAAAAGTCTGCTGTTCCCTTACTGAGCGTTTTGCTTAGTGGTTCCTGAGCAATTAGCAGCTTGCGGAAAAAATGGAATAACAAATTCACTACCATGTATAACTACACAAGCTGGATTTTTACGTGCGGGTCCATCAAAGAGATCAAATTACATCTAAAAACACTTTATTTTTCTTCATGGCAACCTATTATGGAAAGGGAAGGGATAGGTGTTTGTATCATTTTATAGATAAGGACACTGAGTTGCTGAGAGAGGGTGACAAAGTAAAAAGTGACTAAGAGTTCTAAACCATCAATCTCTGGCCTGAAACTTTTTTCAGTCTATATGATAATGCTATTCGGAATATAGACCCTCTTATATATATTCCCATCATTTATATGTTAGTATTTTGATGATACCTTATATATGCATTTTCCATCTTGATTTCTGATTATTTAAATCCTCTGAAAACTTTTTTTCTAATCTAAATTCCTTACTCATGTGAATCTTGAATTCAGCATTTTGTTCAGCGTTAAGGCATTTTGGAAGTTTATAAGAATACAGTTTCATATAATATGGGATTTAGTAAAACAACTCTACCTTAGGCTCTAAAAGCGTCTAATTTTCAGCACATCTATAAGAATGTTGTAAGTCCTCCTTCAGCGTTGCTCCTAGAGAGGGCCCCATGCCAACCTCATGTACAAGTCACTGTTTACTTCCAACTAGAAGCAGGTCTCTTCCTTTGTGTTCTGTGCAGGTTCATCAGTGTGTATTACAAGCCCCACTTGTAAACCTGACCTAGTCATGGCACCTCTCAGTTTTTCTAGTTAATGACTATGATTTTGTCTTTTATAAATAATTACGCAAATAAATGCTCTGGAATCAGGAAATCCAGATTTAACAGGTTGTAGACACAAAAGTTTGCCTTTGAAAGATAGTAGGTTCATATTATTATTCTTTCTCCTCAGAATCTAATATTGTAAAAAGAGTAAAAAATAAAAGGATAGTTTTTCCTCCAGTATAAATCAATTGCACATCTTAGAGGAGTTCACGCTGCTTTAAAGATATTGTATTTTCAAAACAATATTCCTGTGATATAAGTAGGAGAAGATTTTAATATTCTTTTTATTACCATAAAAAAATAATTGACTTTTATTATGCTACAGGAGGAGGAAGCAAAGATGTTTAAGGTTGTATAAGCCTCAAAGACTGGAAAGTCTGTCAAAGGCTTTACTCGAGAAGGTTGGACATGGACTAGAAAAGTTTGGATAGGTAGCGAGGATAAGAAAGTTTTCTAGGTTGACAGGACAATGAGGAAAGAGACAGATTTGACTGAAACTACGGTTTGGGTTGGGCGACCGAAAAGTTGGCTTGGAATGATGATTCAGTTTACAGAGGACCTTGAGTGCAGACAGTCTGTGCTTTGTCTTGAAATTTATTGGGGGTATTTTTCAGAAAACAGAGTAACAGGTGGGAAGTAGTCTGATGACAGCAGTGTTATATCAGGATTAAACTGGGCTTGAATTCAAGATAAACTAGTGCAGGAATTGACTGGACCTTGAACTAAGGAAATGTGTTAAGAAGGTATTATGTTAAGAAGAAAATTATTGGGATAATGAGTACCCAAATTTGGGCCATGAAAAAAAGAATAAAAAATAAGGGAGAGAGAGAATCAGAACAATTTCCCATGGCTGAATTCAGTCACTTATGTTAGGCTCCACATTAGAAAACTCACAGCGAACTTCTATGGAATATTTTCTGAGGTGCAAAAACAACTTTCTTATGTGGTAGTGAAATATGGTGGTTGCTTGCCCCAGATTGTTCAGTTTATCACAGCTGTAAATTACTGTACAAATACCTTACAGCAGGAAAATCTCTAGTGTCAGATATAAATTGTGTAAAACTGAGCCAGAGGAGATCTGGTGCCCCCAAAAAAATGAATATAAACAATTCAATAGTAAGGGAATTCGGCACAAAAGTGTCAATTGGAAATCGAACAGTTCACCTGCATGGGCCATCTGCAATGCACATTTCTCATCACTCTGCCACAGATTAACACTCACTTTGAAAAACTGACCATAACATTTTGCAAGTGTCAGAGATGGATTTTTCTTCAATTTTATGGATTTTATACATGAAATCATTTTGAACATTAGTGGCAAATTGTTGTAATTAGAGAATTATGCTCTCAGAAATTTTCACCAGGATAAAAATGGATACTGGTAATTTTGAGGTGCTATAGCCATTTCATTTTATTTGATTCGCGTATAACAGGAGAGCAAAAGATGGCAAACTTTTCCAGTGGAAATATCTTGTTATACTGAAATTCAGCAAATACTATAAATGCGTAGGTGTCAAAGTGTGTGCCACACATTTTTTACTGTAATATTTAACTAATGCCTCTACTGCTATCAGTAGCAGCACATTGATTAACTGTTTGACTAGATTGGAACCAAAGCAAATATAATTCCTGAATAGTTTATGCTGAAAATTAATGACTGACATTTGTCCTTTGGGTTAAACTTATAGAAAAGAGGAAACTAACGTGCACTAAATCTGTGAAGCTGTGGATGTGAAGAAGCATTGTACAATTTCTATCTCCACGCTGCTTCCATTCAAGAACAGGTCTGGAGGATCTCCAAGCTGACTCATGAGGCTGGTGAGGAATGAAAAGAGAAATTGAGAACTTCTCCATGATGAAGGCTGAAAGGTCAACAGGTAAATGGGTAATTTTTATGTCCCAGAGTGAACTTCCTCTCAACCCTAGGATTCTGGACAGTCATAATCCAGCTAACTCACACTATCCTCTGCTATTCATCTGCTTGCTTCATTGCCCCAACACTTGTTAGGCTGAAAGATGAGGACAGGGCACTTTTCCTGGGCTCAGGCTCTTCCCAAACCATGTAGGAAGACAACTGAGGAGAGAAAGTGGCAGGTCAACTTAAAGAGGGTTGAGAAGGACACCCAGCCTGGCTTTGGTGTCTTCTCATCTCTCATCGATTGCAGTTCTCTCACCCCCTGGTGTAGCTTCTTCCCAATGTTCTTGTGAAGCTCAAGGTCTCCCTATGGTTGCCCCATTTCAGTCACCATTATCCACTCATTCACTCACTGAACTTCTAAATATAAAGAGTTATCTCATTAAGTTAATTCACACTAAAATAATAAAATCATAAAATTTTATCATGACCAAATTTCCCAATAGCATATATCACATAAGTGGTGGAGCTGGGTTGCAAACCTGAATTTTTTGCATCTTAGGTCTAAGCTCTTTTACTACACACTCCTCCTCTTAAGGTAAACCATCGGAGACCTCTGACTATGAACCAGGTTATTTTGGCCCTTCATGATATTGCTTTTATTGACCTGTTGTTTGGTATTTTGCCATTAGCCTGCATCAAAAAACTCTTGGAAACTCACTGTTGTATTTATCTAGGAATGTCATTTAAGGATGCTGTTCTCAGCATTCCATCATGTCTCTTTGAGGAAGACCATCAAGTGACCTTGCAGGATCTGATGAACTGCACTTTTATGTACCTGACCCTATCTCTGGAGCCATTTCTTTCTCCAGACTTTCTCTCCTATTAAACTTTTATGTAATTTACTATTTTATTTACACTTATTTAAAATAACATATTGTATAAATAGCTTATTACTTTATAAATACTGATTTTTTTTCATTCTCACATTTCAAGGAGTTTAATTCAAACTAGTATTAACGTGTATCTTTGTCATCAGTGTCTTTATAATCAACAATCATTTTTTAGTTTACCAACAGCCTTCCAGAGAATGTCCACAGAGTGTGTGTATGAATTATGACTCAATCTAGTTATCACCACAGCACCATCTCATTCCCAACCCACAGAGCTGACTATATTCAGCAAGTGATGACACATCTTATCAGGATCAACATACAGGTTTTCCTAATTTGCATACACTTGAAACCTACAGACAGATGTGTGGGAGTCTGGAAGAACTGGGATGTGCACAGCTTGTATCTGAGAACAGCATATTAAAGCTCACTAAGCATAAATGCCCTCAGCTTATACAGCTCAGTGTCACTAGCTGATCCCGTGCCAGGTGTATATGCTGTCCCTCCAGTCTCCTAATGCTTG
The DNA here is from genome assembly GCF_000243295.1 of Trichechus manatus latirostris. Classification (NCBI taxonomy): domain Eukaryota; kingdom Metazoa; phylum Chordata; class Mammalia; order Sirenia; family Trichechidae; genus Trichechus; species Trichechus manatus. The sequence continues at coordinate 13,310,111 of NW_004443991.1, forward strand.
AGGTGGAGTCTTTGTCCAGAAGCCTCTGGACTACTCTTTTGAGGTCCTTGTGCCAGATCCAATCCTAGAAACCCCTTGGAAAAGAGAAATCATCTATCCTGCAAGCTAAATAATGTACCATGACATGTATCTACCTGTGTGGCCTTATATCTCTAAAGAAATGTGAAGATGTAGTGAATATATTAATAGGAAGTTTAGTTTAGATCAGTTGAGTAATTTTATATTGAGTAACTTTTTGTTGCATTGGATAATTATATAATAAATATAAATATAATTATATAATAAATATTTAGAAAAGGCTACCTTTGGTCAATTTCCGTATTTTTATGTCAAATTAGTTGAGTGTAATGATGGTCACTGTAGGCCTTTGGCTGCTGAAGATTTGACAATATCATGTTCACTTCTATCTACTTTATTTTGTGGTAAGTGCTTAGTAATTGTATGTATGATACCATCATTGGAAAATGTTACAAATACCCACTTGTATCAAATTAGAAAATTGGTGTTGTTTGCATATATTTTGTTGGTGTACATTTGTAATCTGTATAAGTAACCACTTACTATATTGTTTTATTTTTTGGCTTTAATTTTTATCAAAACTGTATATATACAAATTTTAAAGAGACAAATAGTTCTTACAAGGTTTATTCTGATAACTAACAGTCCATTGTCTCTTTATTCTCACTTCTTCTGGCTGGTTACATTTCTATGTCTCTAACTAACATGTGTTATTACTATTTCTTGGTTTTTCAGTTTTAGGCATGATCTATTGACTTTAAAATGTTAAAAAGCAAAGACGTCACTTTGAAGACTAAGGTGTGCCTGACCCAAGCCATGGTGTTTTCAATTGCCTCATCATATGCATGTGAAAGCTGGATGATGAATAAGGAAGACTGAAGAATTGCTGCCTTTGAATTGTGGTGTTGGCGAAGAATAGTGAATATACCACGGACTGCCAAAAGAATGAACAAATCTGCCTTGGAAGAAGTGCAACAACAGTGCTCCTTAGAAGCAAGGATAGCGAGACTATGTTTCATATAATTTGGACATGTTATCAGGAGGGATCAGATAATATCCTGGAGATGTCCCTGGAGAAAGACATTGTGTCTGGTAAAGTAGAGGGTCAGTGAAAAAGAGGAAGACCCTCAACGAGACAGATTGACACCGTGGCTACAACAGTGAGCTCAAGCATAAGAATTGCGAGGATGGTGCAGGACTGGACAGTGTTTAGTTCTGTTGTACGTAGAGTCGCTGTGAGTCAGAAGTGACTCGATGGCACCTAACATCAACAACAACAACATTGACTTCCAACCATGGAATCTGCAAATTTAGCTCTCTTTTATCACTCCTACTCCCCACTGCACAAACATTGCTTCCCAGCCCACTTGCTCCTGATGTAGTTAAATACAGTGGACAGATGACTATATGAATTACTATTAATTAATTCTTTGAAGGCTACCTTATTTCCAAGTTCTTGAGGAACATACCAATCCCTTTATGCATCTGCAATAGTAACTTTTGCTATGTCATCATTCATCCTAGAGCTGGCTTATCCTAAAGTCAGAGTGGAACCCAAAAGTATATTCTAGATTTGACTGTGCTTGAAATGTTTCTCTTTGAAATATTAGCTGTTCTGAAACAGCAGGGATTTGGTTGAATCAGAAAATAGTGTGAGTTTAAGTGAATTAAACACACACATGCACACAAAACTTGTAGGTGTGTCCTCACTAACAAAAGAGGTCTGGTCTGTCTTTTTGCATTCCATGAGTGGACAAGATGCACGAAGTGTTTTAAGCAAGCAGCACTTCACCTGTGCAGCGAGGAGTGCACTGGGCTGAGCTGTCTCAGGGCAGTCAGGTGCTCAGAAGCTTCTGGGGGTTGTTCTGTGTTCACAAGAAAGAAACGATGTTTATAAGCAGCTGATCTTAATCCATGGCTGACCCTCTGGTGGTTTGATTTGATCTGAGATAATATATAAAAAAGGCATTTTCAAGCAGAAAATATCACACAACTCTCACTATTTTCTTACTTTTATTATTTTCCGTATTGAGTTTTGAAATATGTTCTCTTTTATCCACATCACTTTAAAAAGCTAAATTTGGAAAAAGAGAATAAAAAAAATGTTTTTCAATCTTATTTAGACTTAATGTTCAATTAATTCTCTAAAAGTCAGTTTTTAAGAAACTATATGTGTGAGGATGAGGTTGGCATCTACATAAATGTGGTCATGCATGAGTTAGAAGAGGGAGACAAGCATCTGACTTTGAGAGCTGTCCTCATCTGAAATGTGAATTTTAGGATGAAAGAAATTTCACAGGCACATTTTTATCCACAAGCATCAAACATTGAATTAGGTCAAGTATAAGCATTTAAACCCTGTGGGGCAGTTCTACTCTGTCATATAGGGTCGCTATAAGTCAGAACAGACTCGACGGCACAACAAAACATTTAACGACAACAACAAAAACATTTAAGACTTAGGTAAATTTCTCTGGGCAACAGCCATTTGTATGGACAGTTGCCATCAGTGGGTATTCTAAAGGGATAAGATGACTTCAAAGTCCCATACATGGAAAGCAAGTTTTTTTTTTCTTCTTTCTTTCATGTACTGATTAAATTCTAACAGTGTACAAAATTATTTCACCTTTCTGGAATCTGGTATCTGTAATACAATAAAAACATATGTGATTCAAAGCAAAAGTATATCTTCAGAAAATACTTGTTATGTAATTTATGTGATTATAAAACAGTACTGGAAACAATAAATGGACAAGCAATTATCCTGACAAATATTACAGACCAATGAAGAGGATGCAAAACAATCTTACTTAGATTCGTCACTTTTTGTGGTATAGTTTAACAAATGTTATGTTATAGCTGACTAAAGAGACAGTTTTTTTTTTTTTTTTTTGGTTAGCTTTATTGACATATAAATTACATAAAATGGAATTCACCTATTTTAAATGTATAATTAAAGTTTTAATAAATATGTATGGATGTTTAGCAAACACAATCATCATGTAGAATATCTCCATCACCCCAAAACATTCCCTCATGACCCTTTCTAGGCAACTCTCTGTCTTAACCCCTGGCCATAACTCAACTGCTTTCTACATCTATGTTGTTGTTGTTAGGTGCCATCTAGTCGGTTCCAACTCATAGCAACCCTATGCACAATAGAAGGAAACATTGCCCAGTCCTGCACCATCCTCACAAACGTTTCTTTGTTTGAGCCCATTGTTGCAGCCACTGTGTAAAGTCATCTCATTGAAGATCTTCCTCTTTTTTGCTGACCCTCTCCTTTATCAAGCATGATGGCCTTCTCCAGGGACTGATCTCTCCTGATAACTTGTCCAAAGTGTGTGAGATGAAGTCTTGCCATCCTCGCTTCCAAGGAGCACGCTGGCTGTACTTCTTCCATGAAAAATTTATTTGTTCTTCTAACAGTCCATGGTATATTCAATATTCTTCACCAACATCATAATTCAAATGCATCATTTTTTCTTCATTCTTCCTTGTTCAATGTCCATCTCTCACATGCGTATGAGGTGATTGAAAATACCATGGCTTGGTTCAGGTGTGCCTCAGTCCTCAAAGTGACATCTTTGGTTCTTAACACTTCAAAGAGTTTTTTTTTTTGCAGCAGATTTGCCCAATGCAATCAGTCATTTGATTTCTTGACTGCTGCTTCCATGGGTGTTGATTGTGTATCCAAGTAAAACAAAATCTTTTACAACTTCAATATTTTCTCCATTTATCATGATGTTGCTTACTGGTCCAGTTGTGAGGATTTTTGTTTTCTTTAAGTTGAGGTGTAATCCATACTGAAGGTTGTAGTTTTTGATCTTCATCAGTAAGTGCTTCAAGTCCTCTTCTCTTTCAGCAGGCAAGGTTGTGTCATTTGCATACAGCAGGTTGTTAATGAATCTCCCTCCATTCCTGTTGCCATGTTCTTCATATAGTCTAGCTTCTGGGATTTTGCTTAGCATACAGATTGAATAAGTATGGTGAAAGGATACAATTGTGATGCCGTGATGCACACCTTTCCTGATTTTAAGCTATGCAATATCCCCTCGTTCTGTCTGCACGACTGCCTTTTTGTCTATGTACAGGTTCCTCATGAGCACAACAAGTTAAGTGTTCTGGAATTCCCATTCTTCACAGTGTTAGCCATAATTTGTCGTGATCCACGCAGTTAAGTACTTTTGCATAGTCACACCTGTAATCCTGCAGTTTTTCACAATTTCATATAGAGGGAATTATAGAGTATGGAGTCTTTTGTGTCTAGCTTCTTTGATTTAGCATGATACTTTTGAGATTAATCTATGTTCTTGTGCGTATCTGTAGTTCCTTTTTACTGCTTAGTAGTATTCCATTGCATGCACAGACCACAATTTATTTACCCATTCAAAAGCTGATGGACATTTGGGTTATTTCCAGTTTTGGCAATTAGAAACGAAACTGCTATGACATAGTCTTTGTGTGGACATGTTTTTATTTCTCAGATAAATTTCTAGAAGTGTAATTGTTATTGTTGTTATATGCCATTGAGTCAATTTTGACACAGGGCGATCCCATGTGACAGAGTAGAACTGCTCCTTACAATTTTCGAGGCTGTAATCTTTACAGAAACAGATTGCCAGGTCTTTATCTTGCAGAGCAGCTGGGTGGGTTTGCACTGTCAACCTTTTGGTTAACAGCAGAGAGTTTAACTGTTGAGCAACCAGGACTCTTTAGAAGTAGAATTACTGAGTCATGTATTAAGCGTATCCTTAATGTAAAAACAAATAAAAACAACAAAAAGAAAACTACTGAGCTGTTTTCCAAAATGGCTATAATACTTTGCTTTCCCACTGGCATTATATGAGACTTTCAGTTGCTTCATATTCTTACCAATGCTTGGTATTTGTCAGTCTTTTAATTTAACATTTTTAGTAGGGGTCTAGTGGTATCTCATTTAGGTTTTAATTTTCATTTCCCTGTAATAATAGAATCAACGTGATGGTGAATAACAACAACAATAACAACAAATGACTAGTAATGTTGACCATTTTTCCACATGCTTATAAATAGTCTAAACCTCTTCTTTGGTGAGTGTCTGTTCAAATATTTTGTTCATTATTTTTTAGTAAGTTGATTGTCTTCTTATTATTGAGTTCACAAGCTCTTTATATATTCTAGATACAAGATCTGTATCAGATACATGTTTATATTTTCTTCTAGTTTGTGTCTTGGCTTGTCATTTTCTTATCAGTGTCTTTTGAAAAGCAAAAGTTTCTAATTTTGATAAAGTCCAATTTATCAATTTTTCCTTTTAGAGTTTATGTTTTTTGTGTTCTAGTTAAGAAATCTTTGTCTTGGAAGTGTGGTCAACATGGCGGACTAGTTAGATGCTTCCTATATCCCTCTTACAACAAAGACCTGGAAAAACAAGTGATTTGATTCTATTTGAACATCTGGCAGCCCTGAACAAGGCAAGGTTAAGAAATCCATCTGAGTCATACCGGAGAGTAAGACCATTTGGAAGAGGTGAGGAGCACTAGAGCTGTGGCGGTGACACATCAGAGACACAGCCACACCGGGCCGCGGTGAAGCAGGCAAACAGCTGTGCTGTGCACGTGCTCGAGAAGCAGTTTCCACATCAAGAGAGTCCCGGCAGCAGAGATTCTGCTTGGACACTCCGAACCAGTGAAGAGCAGCTCCCAAGAGGCTAGGATAAGTACATGCTCACACCCTTTCGTGGCAAGTTAAAAAAAAAAAAAAGCCCATTTGGGAAAAACCTCTCTCCTTTTTACCTCCTACCTCCGTGCTCTCCACTGTATTTGGGGAAAACCTCTCTTCCTTTTACTGCTTCCCTCCCCGCTCAGCACCGGGAGTCCACTGGGCAGGAAACAGATCCCAAAAGGCACCCTGACCCATTCTCCTGGACTTGGAGAGGGAAGAAATAAGCTGCTGGCTCCCCTAGGCCAGGAACACAGGGTTGGCACAACTCCTTTGCTGGCTATAGAAATCAGGGGTTCGCAGACTCTGAGTGCCATACACCCCTGTATAGACTTGTGGGGACCCATCTCAACAGCATTAGCCCTCACTACCACAGTACAACAGCGCAAACATCTGAAGTTTAACTTCAACTGCTTCAGCTGTGAACGGGCAGATTTGTGATCCTCGAAACAGCCCTGCCCCTCAAGTAGGCACTTTTATCGATCTGCA
>NW_004443991.1:13318351-13319642 GCF_000243295.1 Trichechus manatus latirostris
CAGCACTAAACTCATACCTATCAATAATTACACTGAATGTAAACGGACTTAATGCACCAATAAAGAGACGGAGAGAGGCAGATTGGATAAAAAAGCATGATCCATCTATATGCTGCCTACAAGAGATGCACCTTAGACTTAAAGACACAAACAGGCTAAAACTCAAAGAATGGAAAAAATATATCAAGCAAACAACACTCAGAAAACAGCAGGAGTGGCAATATTGATCTCTGACAAAATAGACTTTAAAGTAAAATCCACCACAAAAGATAAGGAAGGGCACTATATAATCATTAAAGGGTCAATACACCAGGAGGACATAACTATAATAAATATTTATGCACCCAACAACAGGGCTCAAAAATACATAAAACAAACTCCAACAGCTCTGAAAAGAGAGGTAGACAGCTCCACAGTAGCAATAGTAGACTTCAACAAGCCACTTTCAGTGAAGGACAGAAATAAGCTCAAAAAAAGACACAGAAGAGCTAAATGCTACGATCAACCAACTTGATCTCATAGACTTATACTGAACTCTGCACCCAACAGCAGCCAAGTATACTTTCTTTTCCAACGCACATGGAACATTCTCCAGAACAGACCACATATTAGGCCATAAAGCAAGCCTTAACAAAATCCAAAACATCGAAATACTACAAAGCATCTTTTCTGACCATAAAGCCATAAAAGTGGAAATCAACAACACAAAAAGCAAGGAAAAAAAATAAATCACACGGAAACTGAACAACACCTTGCTCAAAAACTACTGGGTTATAGAAGAAATTAAGGAGGGAATGAAGAAATTCATAGAATCAAACAAGAATGGAAACATCCTACCAGAACCTTTGGGATACAGCAAAAGCAGTGTTCAGAGGTCAGTTTTATAGCAATAAATGCACACATACAAAAACAGGAAAGGCTCATAATCAAAGCACTAACCCTACATCTGGAACAAGTAGAAAAAGAGCAGCAAAAGAAGCCTACAGGTGCCAGAAGGAAGGAAATAATAAGAATTAGTGCAGAAGTAAATGAAATAGAGAACATAAAAACAATTGAAAGAGTTAACAAGTCCAAAGGCTGGTTCTTTGAAAAGATCAACAAAATTGATAAACCATTGGCCAAACTGACAAAAGAAAAAGACGAGAGGAAGCAGATAACCCGTATAAGAAATGAGATGGGTAATATCACAACAGACCCAACTAAAATTAAAAGAATCATAACAGAATACTATGAAAAATTGTACTCTGACAACTTTGAAAACCTAGAGGAAATGGACAAATTTCTAGAAACT
>NW_004443991.1:13322624-13347737 GCF_000243295.1 Trichechus manatus latirostris
TTCATCAGCCTGAGACCATAAGAACTAGATGGTGCCTGGCTACCACCAATGAACGTCCTGACAGGGAACACAACAGAGGGTCCCTGATGGAGCAGTAGAATGATGGGATGAAGAACTCAAATACTAGTAAGAAGACCAGACTTAATGGTCTAAGACTGGAGGCACCCTGGAAAGCATGGCCCCTGGACTCTCCATCACCCCAGAACTAAAACAATTTCCAAGGCCAACTCTTCAGACAGGGATTGTACTGGACTGTGGGACATAAAGTGATACTCGTGAAGAATGTCCCTTTTAGACAAGTAGATATAAGAGACCAAAGGGGTGGCTTCTTTCCAGAGGTTAGAGGGGAAGGCAGAGAGAGTTAGGAGCTGGTTGAATGTTCATGGGGAATCAGGGGCGGAGGGGAGGAGTGTGCTGTCACAGAACAGTGTGAGCGGTTGGTGTCTCATAACTATGTATGTTAAAAAAAAAAATTCTGTATGGGAGACTAACTTGAAATGTAAACCATTTAATTACATTATTTAAAAAAAAAAAAAAAGAAATCTTTGTCTAACCCAAAGTCACTACCATGTTTTCTTCTAGAAGTTTTATGATTTTAGATTTTACATTTAGGCCATGATCCCCTTTGAGCTTTGTGTGTGTGTGTGTGTGTGTGTGTGTGTGTGTATGTATATGTATGGTATGATAGTTAAGATTCAATGTCAACTTGTCTAGGCCATGATTCTCAGTGTTTTGGCAGTTGTATAATGTGATCACTTCCCTGTTGAAATTTGATATGTGATCATCACCATGATGGAATCTGCTGAGTGGTACCGGTGAGGGCAGGGTCTGTGGCAGCTCATCACCCCCTCAGCCTTCATCTCTCTGCCCTATGCAGCTAGTTCCTTCCTGCTTGCCTTGCCAAGGTTTTTGGCTTGTTCCAGACCCAGCAGCTGCCTCTTGTCATCTCACTACTGGTTCTCAGGACTTGAGCTAGCAGCTTACCTGTCGATCTTGGAATTCATTGACCTTCACAGACTGTGAGCAGGAGCCCTGCTCTCCAACCTGTTGACCTGAGGTTCACCAGCTTCTGCGGCTCCGTGAATTGGGAGAGGCCTCTACCTTGATCCACGCACTTGGGAAGTTCTAGCCTCTATAATCACATGAGCTGTTTCCTCGACATAAATCTCTCTCTCTATATATATTTATATACTTTATTGGTTTTGCTTCTCTAGAGAACCCAGCCTAAGACGTGTGGTGTGATGTGAGGGTCAAAGCGTGTGTATTTTTCCGTGTATGTGAGTTTTGCATATGAATATCTGATTTAATAGGAATAGGATAGTGTTTTCAACAAATTAACCAGCTCATAGGTGTTAGGGAGGCACAGGATGATTTGTTCTAGTGGCAAGGCAGGTAAGCCTGTGAAACGGCAAATGACAGTGTAAACTGGAGTCATATTCATGGATATAAGTCTAGATTTATATCTCCCTTACAATATAAATTATATTTCCTTTAATGTGCCCATCTACTCCCTGATTAAAATCTGGCTTAACTGTATGATCTTGAGTCCGTAACTTAACCCATCTGTGCCTCAGTTTCCCCATCAATAAATGGGGACCAAAATAGTATCCGTCTCATAGGGTTCTTGAAGGAATTAAAAAAGATAATGCATGTAAAACACTCAAATACTAGATATTCTTTATGAACACCCGTTCCTTCCTTACATATTTTCTGAGTAGCCAGCTCACTTAAATGAAGAGTCTTTACAGGGACATTCAATATTATGTTCTGTTTATCTCTTCTCTTCCCTCTGAAAAAGAACAATTTCACCACAAATATTTACTTTCACTTTATTAACAATTCTAGACGGTGTTCTCCTAACTCAATGCTTTATAAGACATCAAAAATGATTAATTGAGAATGACTGAACTCACACAATGAAATTAATTATATACAGATTACTAAGCAGCTCACTTAAGCATAAACACAGTTACAAATGATATCTGGATAAATTATGCCCCTGCCTGTTAATTATTACTGATTAATTCATTTTTCCCCCACAGGTTTTGAAAAAGCACTTACCAAACTGCCAAGGACAAATCCTTCCAATTTTCATCAGTGTCTTTTTTCTCACTGCCTTTCTCATTGTTGTCCATTGATTTGCTTCTGTATTCCATGCTGGGCCAATACCTACTAATCTAATCTAATTGGCCTCATGTCAGCCTTGTCACTCCCTTGATTTAACACTGATGTACTGATTACAAAGATTTTTAAGTCCCTGCCTGTATTTCTGTAAGTCTAACAATTCTCCCCTCATTTTTTTTATTGTTGTAGTTTAAGTGAAGTTTACATTTCAAGTTAGTCTCCCATACAAAATTTTATACATACATTGTTATGTGACCCTAATTGCTCACCCCATTCTGCGACAGCACACTCCTCCTTTCCGCCCCTGATTCCCCATGTCCCTTCAACGAGCTCCTAACCCTCTCTGCCTTCCTGTCACACCTGTGGACAGAAGCTGCCCCTTTGGTCTCTCGTATCTACTTGACCAAGAGGCACACTATTTACGAGTATCACTTTATGTCCCACAGTCCAGTCCAATTCTCCTCATTTGTTTTTACAGATATTCATATAACTTCCCTATTTTTACAAACATATTGGCTTTAGCTGCCTATTAAAAAATGTCTATTTTACATATTGCTATGCAGTAAGAGTTTTTACAGAACATTTTGTATAGGACTGGCTACATAATTTGTAAGGTTAAGTGAAAAATTAAAATGTAGATTCTTTATTCAAAATTACTAAAAATTTCAAGGCGGTAACAGCAGAGCATTAAACCAAGAGTTTCTTCCTCTAAGTGTGAATCCTGAGAGTCTGCACATTTGCACCTAATGAAGCTGGCTCTGCTTCTGGACTTCAGTGGGAAGGAAAGAAAGACCACAGGGAGTGCCCTTTGAAAGTGCCTCATCTATTGCTCAGACAACATCATGCTCAACTCAATCCTGACTCTCTCTGTTGGATTATCCATGTTCTATCTTTTACTGTTTTCCCAACCCCAGTGGTGGCACCATACCTAAATATCCACTTGTTGCCTTAACAGTTTGTGGTCTAATCATTTAATCCTCTTGTATGTTTTCTGATTACAAGCGGAGACAAGGTAAGCCCTGTGCTTCTATGGATAAATATTTATTGAGCATCAATTGTGTACATTCTTGTGCTTAGCAGTCCACAGAGAGCTAAAGGGCACAGCCCCTATGCTGCTGTAGTTACTTCTGAGTGCCAGGCTCTGCTGGGTACTTGACTCAAAGTACTTATTCTTGCCATTCTCCAATTTCCTTGTTAGTAAAAATATAGTAAGATAGGATTGTTGTTGTTGCTAGAGCAAGAAATATATTTAAGGCGTTTGGAACAATGCTTGACACATACCAAGTTCTCAAAAAAAAGTATTTTCCTCAGTTTCCATATCTAGACCAGGATAAAAAGATAGTGTTACTGACTTGGATTTCTGGCGAGGTGAGACAATCCTACTATTTGGATCAAAAGATGATTCTTGTTTAAGTATAAACTGAATTTTGCTTGTCAAACATAAAGCAATAAATATCAACCTTGGCTAAGCCTCAGGATTAGAATCTATAAAAATATATACAGTAAGTCTCTGGGTTAAGAACGTCCGTACTTAAGAATAGACTGCTGTAAAGTCTATTACAGTAATTCCCCAGGTTAAGAATGTCCAACTTATGGGCAACTCTTACTTAAGAATGAACTGCCATAAAGCCTATTATATTAAAAATTTGAGGTAAATACGATTGTTTGTAATAGCTACACTTGCACTACTTTGTGATGCTCGTGAAAACATTGCATGATTTGGACATATTTCTTAAGTGTTTTATATACATAGAAAAGTAAAATATATATTATATACTAAGACAAACATTTGACTAACTGACGCTAAATAAGAACCGTATGTACCAACTTGCCTACAAATTTGACTTAAAGACAGATTTAGGAACGGATCTCATTCATAACCTGGGCACTGCCTGTATCTATAGATCCAGAATCTCTTGGCAGAGGGTCAGTGTGTACTTGTGCATGCATGCGTGTGTTGGCAATGGTAGAAATAAACTGGGCATGTGAGTCTCTCTTTCTCTTTCTCTCATCTCTATCTTGGTAGCTGGAAGAAGGTGGCACAGTGCTACCAGAAGCAGTTGCCATGGAGTCGAATCAACTCATGGAGACCCTGTGTGTATCAGAGAAGAATTGTGCTCCATAGGGTTTTTAATTTCTGATTTTTAAGAAATAGATTGCCAGGACTTTCTTCTGAGGCACCTATAGGTGGACTTGAACTGCCAACCTTTCAGTTAGCAGCTGAGTGCTTAATAATTGCACCACCAGGGCCCGTTGGCACTACGCTAAAGCCTTGGGAATGCATTTATTTTCGAGGAATTCACAGTATAATGAAGGACAGAAACAAGAAAACTGAGCATATAAAAAATGCCATAATCTACAGAAACATAAAAAAGGGATACAAAATCAGATCTGAGGGTGAAGGAGTTCTGGGAAGCTTTCTTCGAGGAGCTGAGACATAAAGGATGGATTGGAATTAGCCAGGAGAATAGGGCAGCCCAGGCGGGAGGAACGGCATGTGCAAAGTGGACGTAGGCTGTTTTTCTTTTATAAAAAGTCCTACAGGCAGTTTTGGTGCAGAACTAGGGATGAGAAATTCTAATTTAGAATTTCTTATTAACTCTGGGAGTCTGGATAAGGAAGCAGCGAGACCAGGAAAACTATGCCGATCTCGCTGGCTCTGCCTATCTGACCCATGCCTGTATTCTAGTTCCTCAGTCCATCCTAGTGATTTTTGTCTTTTGTCTTTGGCTTTATGTGTGGGCTGACCCAACCATGTGGCTCCTATGTTTTGTGATTATGTCAACTATCAGAGGAGCCTGACAGTATCCTGGGGCTATACTGAGACACTGAGTTTGTCTTTCTAAGTCTGGTGAGTGGTTTTCTTTTAGGAAGTTACATGTTGGCCATTTATTTGTGATTGTACTTTCCTTCTCAGTCGGTTCCTTCACTATTTTTCCTCCGTCTGCTATTATAAGAGACTATTCTGAGATACTGAGTTTAGGTGATTTGTTCAAGATCTCATTCGCTTGAAAATTATACATCCTGGATTAGAAACTCAACTTCTGACTCCAACTTCTTTGTGCTTTGTTTCCATAAAATTTGAAGACTTTAGTCATAATTTATTTTGTCTTTTGAACTATGCTCTTCTTAGTCGATTTGCTGTCCCTCAACAGAGGAAATCTGTGGAGAAAAGGAGTGGTTTGGTTACTGTGGTAACTGGTCCCCAGAGATGGCCCCTTCAATTCCTCCCCTTCTTGCCTGCAAATATGCCACTCCACACAGGAAGAGATGGAGTTTTTGTCTCCTCCCCTTGAATCTCGGCTGCTTCAGTGACTGCTTCGACCAATAGAATGTGTTATAATTTTGACCAAGAGAATATTCTGAGTCCAGGCCTTAAAAGGACTATTGTTAGTTTCCATTAAGTTGACCCGACCCTGACTGATGGCCAGCTCGTGAGGAGGAGAACCACCAGAGGAGAGCCACTCCATAGGCTTTTCAAGGCTGTGACCTTTTGGAAGCAAATCACCAAGTCTTTCTTCTGAGGCACCTCTGGGTGGGTTTGAACCACCGACCTTTCATCTAGTAGTCAAGTGCTTAACCATATGCATTACCCTGGGACTCCATTTAAAAGGACTAGCAGCTTCCATTTTCTTCCTCTTGGAACACTTACTCTTGTGGCATTCCTTCTCAGAGCCCAGCTGCCATGCTGTGAGCAGCAAGAGCACAGAGGTGCTTTATTCTGCAGCCCCAGCTAAGCTCCTCGTGGCAAGACAGCATGCTGCCAGCCTGTAAGAGGGCCATCTAGGACGATGAAGTGTAGCTGGGCCCCCAGATGACAGCAGCCCCAGCTGAGCTCCTCGTGGCGAGCCAGCATGCTACCAGCCTGTAAGGAGGCCATCTGGGATGATCCCGTGCAGCTGGGCCCCCAGACGACTGCAGTCCCAGCTGATACCCCGTGGAATAAGGGAACCACCCAGTTGACCCCAGTCAACTCACAGTCATGAGAGGTAGTAACATGGCTGTTGCTTATACCGCTAAGATTTGAAGTGATTTATCACACAGTAATAGATAACTGAGAATGTTCACCTTTATAACAAAGCTTATATCGCTTTAATATTTTGAATAAGGAAAGCAGTATGTGGAAAGTAATGAATCCCATGTGGCTTATTGGGTAGAGTAGCTTATTATATTAAAGTGGCAATGATCTCTGCTGCAATCGAGTTTTTCTGAAAGTTATTTTTAATGACCAGAACTCTACTAATGAGAGCCAGAATGAAAATGACAGTGGACTTTGAAAAGGCTTGTTAACTTGGGGAGAGTGCATGATCTAGAAGCAATGGGTCTTGGATCAGCCTGCTGAGAGCCTTCTGTGATTTAAAAAAAAAAAAATCCTCATGGTTTGAGATTTGAGAATTGATTTTGTAGTACCCTTCTGAGCTCAAGTGTCTAAGGAAATTACCTGTTTCTGGACCAAGAACCAGAGGAGAACAGAGTGGTAGGGGCAGGGAGACATCAGGAGTTACTTCCTGCTGGGAAGGAAACTCTGCAGCTGACATTCAAGGTTAGGGAAATTGAATAGCAGCACTGTTTCAGAAACATGTCTTCTTTAAATTATGATGACCATATTTTCAAAACCAGAAATTGGAACATCTGCTTGACAAACATATATGAAATTGTGGAAACAGTTGGACAGAATCATCAGGAAAAAAAATCATGAAGGCACAGGTACAGAGATGATAATTTAGGTGATAATAAAAACAATAGTTAACTAAAATTTACATAGTGCTTATCATGTGCCAGCTATTATTCTAAGTGTCTAGGATTAATTCATTTAATACTTAAAAAAGTCTATGAAATGAGTCCTATGATAATCCTTATTTTACAAATAGGGAAATTGAGGCACAAAACCGGTAGGTAGCAGAGCCAAACTGTGAAGGTAGTCTTGCTCTAGAATCTACACTCTACCACTATGTTATACTGTCTCTTAGCATAAGGTACAAGGGTAAATATGAAAGGCAAAAGGCTATAGTTCTTAATTAATGGAATGACCGTGGGTGATACAAGCTGATCATATGGAAAAGATTATTGGAACTTTATTAAACTGCAACTAAGATACTGCCTGCCTATCTGTCCGACTCTTGTTTCTTTTACAGACACTGATAGCAGACCTGGAACTGCTGTCTAGCAAGTGGCTTCCAAGAAAAGCTCCCTGATAACCTAGGGATGATGTTGAACAAGAAGACTGTTGAGAAAGCATTGCCACCACCCTTAAAGAGCTGGCTAATAGTAGGACCACAGCTATGACCCCATTGGCTCATGGTTCCTTCTTTTTGAAAAGCCAATACTTTGTTCCCTCTCTTGTAAACATTTGCTGTGTTTGAAGGATGAAGAAGAAGTGAAGAAGTAATCTGGGTGCATGATAGCCCATTTTGGACCCAGGAGGGAGAACACAGGCTGCTATAAATGTCACCTAGTTCAGCAACTACCTTGATGTTTTAGATGAAAATTAATTTTTATCATATTAATATTTTTTGGGTATTTAGAAATATATGTCACTCCTTGACCTTGAGAACACTATGCCATGAGCCATTCTCAATGTATTCAGAATTAGAAGACACGGTAGGCAGTTCCGCAAGAACTTAGACATGAGGGACATATGATTGCACACTCAAAACTGATGTAAGATCAACAAAGGAAGAATCCAAATTTACCTAAAGGAGACAGGACTGTCCTCGGGCCAACCTATCTCACAATAACAAAAAAGAATGTATTAAAATATTTATGGAAGAGATCATTATTTTTTTTAATCAGAAGGGGATTGGCCATACTGGAAACAGAAAAAAATAAAGTCATTGAACCAAAGTTGGACATAGTCACAAGCACAATACAGAAGAAAAGGAGTCTCAATTATTGAAGGAGGAGTTTCTCTGGGCCAATGACAAAGACTTCCTTGGTGTGGAAATAGATGCAGGTATCCAGAGTGAGTGAACTCATGGTATTTATGATCCATTAGCAACATTATCTTTAGTGGGAACTCTACACGGAACTTTATTAGACTGGCTACATAACCAATAAGCAACATCATGATAAATGGAGAAAAGATCGAAGTTGTCAAGGATTTTGTTTTACTTGGATCCATAATCAGCACCCATGGAAGCAGCAGTCAAGAAATCAAACTATGTATTGCACAGGGTGAATATGCTGCAGAAGTCATTTTTAAAGTGTTAAGAAGCAGAGATGTCACTTTGAGGACTAACGTGCACCTGACCCAAGCCCTGGTTTTTTCAATCACCTCATATGCAGGGACATTGAATAAGATGGACAATGAATAAGGAAGACGGAAGACGAATTGATGCCTTTTGAATTACAGTGTTGGCAAAGAATATTGAATATACCATGGATGGCCAGAAGAACGAACAAATCTATCTTGGAACAACAGCCAGAATTCTCATTAGAAGCAAGGGTGGCAAGACTTCGTCTCACATACTTTGGACATGTTATCAGGAGGGACCAGTCCCTGGAAAAGGATATCATGCTTGGTAAAGTATAGGGTCAGTGAAAAAGAGGAAGACCTCCAACAAGATGGACTGACACAGTGGGCTCAAACATAGCAACGATTGTGAGGCTGGCACAGGACCAGGCAGTGTTTTGTTCTGATGTACATAGGGTCGCTATGAGTAGCAACCAACTCGATGGCATCTAACAACACATTAACAGTCTTAACTCCTCTTGCTTTGATTCTATTGTAGGTAAGTCAACAACTGGTTATTATATGACTTTCAGTGTAAGTCTGCATAGCAGGGGTTGCAAACTGAGTGCCCAGAGGCCAAATTCAGACCAGAAAAATGTTTTCCTATGTAATTAAAATGAATGTTCTTAAATAGTCACCAACACATAAAAATTGTGAAACCAGTGTGTAATCTATCTGACTTTCTCTAAAAAAATAGAAAATTTTCATGACATCCAAATTTCTAAATAGTAGCAGTTTTCTACAGATAAATGGCAGCTGTCCCTTTAAACAGGACACTTACATTCCGTTTTACTAGAATTCACAATACCTTGTGGTATTATACCAGCAGTTTAACTAACTTAATTTAACCACTGGCCCCTGCAGGCTTATGAGTTTTTATCCTCAGGGTCTACAGAGAAATTCTCTTGATATCTGTGATAATTTCTCATGGTTAATGAATAACATAATGCATATCTGGCTTTCTATGTAGTTTTGCAGTGATGATAATGCTGTCCTGAATCTTATGCTCTCCAGATATTCTATTACTCATGGTTATACAGTATCATCCTTGTGACTACCTCAATGTTACATACCTTTGATGTAGTGAGATTCTGCCTTAAGGGCTTATTTATCCCTGGGCACAGGAAGAGCAAGGCCAAACTCTAGGCAGAGTGTCGAAGCCCGGAACATGGAGGATTCGCCAAAGAATTGCCTGGTAAGGCACAGCTAGGTGAGGCTCAGCCTGTCTTCTCCTGGATGACATGGCTATCACTTCTTCTAAGTTTTTTGAGACAACACTGAACCAAGAGCTGCTAGAAATCTGGTTCTGTCTACTTCTGTCATTAATTGGTTGTGTGGCCATAAGCAAATACCCCAATATACCTTGGATTCAACTTCCTCATAAATGAAAGAGTTGAACCAAAATATCTCTAAAAGGCCATCCTACTCTGGCATTATATGTCAATCATATATACTTTAGCCTTCTTGAGTTTATATGCACATTGTCTAGATGGTTTAGGTATAATGTAAATCCTGTATGTGAAGGATTTAATAAAGCATACATTTCTGTGTTGCTACCATATTAGCATCTATATTTATATCCAAACACAGAAGGTTAGATTTTGGATGTATTTCAGCAACATTTGGATATCTGATTATTTTTTAAGCTGTTTTTAACCATTCAGTATCACAGAATTCAAACAAAAACAATAACAAAATAAGCACATCAAAACACATTTGATTTGAAAAAAGATAACTAGCAGCTGGTGAAAGGGCACACAATACAAAACAGGCCTGTATGTATCATACCTTACATATTTATAGTGTGTATCTCCAGCACTATTAGCAGTTAATGGAGTGCCAATGGGAGAGAAGCTGTCTCAAAGGCTTATTTTTATTGGATGAAAGGAAAAAGAATCAGGAAACCTAGTTTTCTTGTTGCCAAATCAAGTTATTTAGGAGAGTAAGTTATTCATTTACTTTGGACATGACACATATGTTCCTATTTATCCAAGAGCCAACCCAGTAATACCAGGATTGAGTCATTTTCATTTATGTCTAAGTTGAGTCTTGCAAACAGCAGCAATATTTTCTTTATAATTGCTTTAGGGGTTATGGATGAAGGTGATGCATTTGATTAGAAAAATGTAAATTAAAATAAACAAACAATTAAAAAACTGAAGGATTAATATCTATACAGAACATATGATAATTTGTAGGAGAGGGTGGTAGAGGAGGCCAGAGAGAAATAAAACCTATCTCATTGACATAAGATACATGGATTTTTGGGGTGGTAAAGTGATGGTGACAGCAGAAAGAAGAATGAAGCAAGAAAACAAGTGAACATTTATTAAACATAAATGGTATGAGGTATCCACATTTATAGACACTTTCAATACCTAAAAGAATCGAAAGGAACAGAATACAGAACAATGAGATTATGGTTCTTCCCTTTGTAATACAATTGAAGAAGACAAGGCATACACTACTGCTTTAAGTCTTAAATAATGTGATAATGTAAATAGGAAAAGGAAGAGAAGACTGACAAGGATTGATGGCAAAAATCTTTTCATGCTCAGGACTAGAGAAGTAGTGAGCGGGGTTTAGGTTTAGTCTATGGTCCAAGAAGCATAATTGTGGGGCACAGTTGGGTTCATGGGCAGGAAGTTCACTAAGATACACCAAAAGCAATGTGACGACAACATTCAGAGGCATAGTTGTTGGAACGATCCAAAGATTAGTCACTAAGGAAAAAAATGACATAATTGAAGGTAAAGAGTTCTAGGGTTTTCCAATATTGAGTGTACTTTCCACTTCAGTGGCCTAGAATTCTTCATATAGGGTATGTGTCTGTCAGTGTGTGTCTTAGGCTGTGTTCTCTAGAGAAGCAAAACCAGTAAAGTGTATAAATATATATATAGAGAGAGACATTTATATCAAGGAAACAGCTCATGTGACTGTAGAGGCTGGAACATCCCAAGTCCGTGGATCAGGGTAGAGGCCTCTCCCAAGTCATGTAGCCGCAGAAGCTGGCAAGCCCAAGATCTACAGGCTGGAGAGCAGGACCCCTGCTCATAGGCTGTGCAGACTGACGAATCCCAGGTTCGGCAGATAAGCTGACAGCTCAAGTCCCAAGAACCAGAGATGAGACAACAGCAGGCAGCCCCAGGATCCAGACAGAGCAAAAAGCAAGAACATCGGCTTATATTCAGATGCGAGCCACACCCCCAAGGAGACTCCCCTTCATCTGATTGGCTACTCACAGTATAGTCAATCATGGGAGTGATTACATTAAAACACTGAGAATCATGGCCCAGCCAAGCTGACACACAATCTTAACCATCACAGTGTGTCTGTCTTCCTATATTAGTTATATACTGCTACATAACAAATTACCTTTCAAAAATTAGCAGCTTAAAAAATAAACATTTATTATCTCACAGTTTCTGTGGATCAGAAATTTAGGAGTGGTTTAGTGGTATGGTTCTGGCTCAGGAACTGTCATGAGGTTAAGTCAAGATGTCAGCCAGGATGGCAGTCATCTGAAGGCTTGACTAAGGCTGGATGACCTGCTTTCCTCACTCATGTGGCCGTTGGCAAGAGGCCCCACTTCCTCATCATGTGGGCCTCCTTCTAGGGCAGGTTGAGGGTCCACACAACAGACGACTGGCTTCCCCAGAGTGAGTGATCCAAGAAAGAGATCAAGGAGAAAGTCACAATGCCTTTTATGTCCTAATATGGAAAATCACCATCAGTTCCAGCACTTTCTGCTTATTAGAAGTGAGTCACTGAGTACAGCCCAAAATCAAAGAGAGGGAATTAGGCTCCACCCTTTGAAGAGAGAAGTATCAAAGCTGCCACAGTATAATAGAGATATATCCCAGCATCTGAAAGGGAATGGGAGTTATTGACTAAGGCTTCTTAGAACAGATATATATCATTAGGTATCCTATCAAGAAATAGATTGTTTTAGGAAAGTTTAATAAAGGGAAAGAGGCCTGGTGGCACAGTGGTTAAGTACTCAGCTGCTAACCAAAAGTTCAGTGGTTTGAACCCACCAGCCACTCTGTGGGAGAAGGATGTGGCAGTCTGCTTCTGTAAAGATTACCAACTTGGAAGCAGTTCTACTCTGTCCTATAGTGTCGCTATAGGGTTGCTATGAGTCAGAATCAGACTCGATGGCAATGCTTTTCTTGTTTTGTTTCATTTTTAATAAAGGGACCATGTACAGAGATGCATGTCAGGGTGTACGGAAGCCACGAATACATTACCATGGGGCTGGTAACAACCAGGCCATTACCATCTGAAGGGGTTAAGGAATGGAGTGGTTCCGGGAACGTGGAAGAAAGGAGTCCTGTGGAGAGAGCTGCCTTAGGTTGAGGGATGCACCCAGATCCAGATTACCTTGTAGGAAGTAATTGGAGGAATAAATACTACTCATTCTCCTCTTTCCCTCCTG
Organism: Trichechus manatus latirostris; assembly: GCF_000243295.1. NCBI lineage: Eukaryota > Metazoa > Chordata > Mammalia > Sirenia > Trichechidae > Trichechus > Trichechus manatus. The sequence continues at coordinate 13,335,419 of NW_004443991.1, forward strand.
TCTGTTGCCAGGGTTCCCCTCTGGCCAAATATAACTGACAGGTAGTTCAAGAAGCCTATTGATGTAGTCCCTCAGCATCTGGGACAGAGGTCAGGATCAAAAAGGCAGAGAGTGGATTTGGAGGATTAAACAGAGGATCTCTTCCACAAGCTGAGAACAGAATTTGGCCTAGAAGGATGAGTAAGAAACAGAGTTACTGAGAGCTAGATGGTATGTGAAGTGTAAAAGATAAGGATAAGCAAATTTACGTGGAATTGAAAAAATGACTAAAAGTCTAGCAAAACAAGTTATGTGGTGAGGAGAGTTTGAAATAGGCTGGATATGGCTATGGGTGGGGCCATATTGTGGAAGGTCCTGAGAAATGCAGGGAATTGGACTTCTTTAAGAGACAGCCCTTAAACAGAGGTGTGCCAAGACACAAACACTGTTTTAGAAACATATACTTGATAGTTGCATGTAGGATGGATTGGACTTAGGGCAATTAGCTAGAAGTCTGTGGTACTATCTACTTGTAAAGGGTTGAGGGTCTAGCTTACCATGATGTTAACAGGAATGGGAGAGGAAGAGGAACATCTAAAATATCTTTGTCTGGTTAGATATCAGGAATAAATGCAGCAATGTCAATACAAAATTAGTTTTGAATAAGCTTTCATCTGAAAAGAAATTATAAGTAGTAACGGTTAAAAGAATAAAAATGTGAATTTTTTAACATGATGGATCTGCATTTATAAAGACTCACACATTCCTCAATTTTCCAGAATTGCAAACAAACAAACAAAAAAAAACCCATTGCTACCGAGTGAACTTCAACTCATAGCGACGCTATAGGAGAGAGTAGAGCTGCCTCATAGGGTTCCCAAGGCTGTAAATCTTCATGGAAGCAGAATACCACATCTTTTGTCTCCCACAGAGCAGCTGGTGGGTTCAAACTGCCAACCTTTCGATTAGCTGCCAAGCGCTTTAACCACTGCACCACCAAGAATTACAACTGCAGAATTGCAAGCAAGGCTATAATTATAAATATTCTAATCTAGAACAATTATTTTTTTTTGAAGTATGGGTATAGGAATGGAAAAAAAAAAGGTACAACAAAAAATAACCAAGCCAAATTAAAATGGTATTGGCATGAGCTAAACATTTGGCTTTGGAACAACTTTCAAACACACATCTCTGGTTTGGATACATAGCAGGAAAAGTTCTATGAGATTCAAGGACTTTATCTTATTTTGAGTTGAAACATGCAGAAATTGAAGTATTTTTTGTCTACGTGAGAGATTTCAATGAAAATAAGTGTATGTGGTAAGAAAAACAATTGGCATTTATGCCATCGTTTTAAAAAAGCATGATAGAGCTTAAAATGAATCCTATCTGAATCACATCCACTCATTTAGCATATCTTACCTGCCATCAATATGTAATTCAGAGGGTAAAAGTAGTGACAAATGCTGAGTGAGTGTTAATGCAGAGAGAAACATGCACAGTGATGCTTTGATATTACATTTTATAGTAAAACTGGGTTTACATGGCTTGATGGCAACCATAAATCTCCTAACTGCACTACCATGCATTTAGAATGTAGAGATAATTGATCTTCACAGTGATGATGCTGGATAGTTTGCTGAGTCCAAAAAAAAGAGGAAATTATATTCTGAAATGTGTGTACTTTGACTTGTAGGTTCTATCCTCATACTTTGAAAATTACCAGTGCAGTTAAGAATGTTGTGATGATTAATCAGGATAAGGAACAAAGTATGATTCTTGTTCACATTTTATCTAACAGACACACTTGGGCTATTGCTATTTCAGTGTTTAACACTTCTGCAGGACTTTGCAGATACCATATGCCTGAGAGGCATGAACACTTAAAAAAAACTGAAAAATAATACTCACTGTAACACTACATGGGGCCCTGGTGGCGCAGTGGTTAATCATTTGGCTGCTAACCAAAAGGTTGGCAGTTAGGATCCACCAGCCTCTCCTTGGAAACCCTATGGAGAAGTTCTAGTCTGTCCTATAAGTTCGCTATGAGTTGGAATCGACTTGACGGCAACCAGTTTGGTTTTTGGTTTATAATACCACATGCATTCACTCAAAGTGTCAAGTGTCTACAAACTGTAAACCATTGCCATCAAGCTGATTCCAACTCATAGCGACCCTAGAGGGCAGAGTAGAACTACCCCATAGGATTTCTGAGGAGTGACTGGTGGATTCAAACTGCCAACCTTTCAGTTAACAGCCAAGCTCTTAACCACTGTGACACCAAGGCACAGTATAGTGGTGAAAAATAGAGATATGTTCCCAGCAGTAATGAAGATTGCAAGTTAGCAGGTCTCATTTTAATCAATAAACATAAATTATTAATTTTCCATTGTGTTAAATGCTACCAGGTATCTGTACAAGTGCTAAGAAAAAACAGTAATCTAGCTAGATAACTTGGACTGACTCCAGTCTACAACTGTTGCTAACTTTGTAACCTTTAAGCAAGCTGCTCAGTTTTTTTGTGACTTAGTTTCCTTGTCTGTAAAGAATATACCCCATACAGCCATATGATTATTAAATGTGTTGTTACATACAAAACACATAGAAGAATGTCTAACAGTAATCATTCAGTAAGTGTTAGCTATTATAATTATTTATTTTAACTGAAAACGATGTTATTATATTGAGAGAATGGGGAGAGCGGAAAGACGGTGAATAAGATGGTTAATGTTAGGATAACTATGTAGTATATAGTTCATCTTCCAAACTGGGACATTTTTGAGAGGGAAAAGGAGTGCTGTTAATAATTTTGCCAGGTGGGGTTTAAGTGGGATTGTTCCAGGCAAAATAGGTCACATATTCAACCTAGATAAGGGCTTATCTATCCAAATAGAAAGGGTATGTCTGCTAAAATGTATAAATAAAGAAAATATTAGACACATTTGATTTAGACATATTGAAGGTAACTACTAGAACAAGAGTTAAAAGTGGTTTCCTCTGGAAATTAGACTCCAGAGTTGGCAGGGTGGAAGAAGGGATTTCTGCACTTCATGGCAGGCTTTTTGGTGCTGTGCAGATAAGCACTGTAAAAAAGCCCACAGTTCTTCTCTCTTTGACATGAAACCTTTCCGTGGTTTCCGCTCAGCTCTACCTTCAAGTTAAAGTCGCTTGATATCATGTGTGGTATATCTGTGTAGCCTTTTTTCTTGCCATTGTCCCTATTGGTCAACAGTAACATAAAATCACGTTCTTTAAACACAACCTGCTGTGTTTGCACATTATCTTACCTTTGTCTGGAACACTATTCCATACCTTGTTTATCTACTGAAATTCTATTTATGTTTTAAAACCCAGATAAAATATAACCTGTTTAGAGAATCTATTTTTTTACCCCGTTACCTTACTGCCATTACTGAAAATTTGCCTAAATCATTGCAACTTGTGTATTTATTGTTGCTATTAACTTAGATTGTAATTTATTTGTTGTCAAACCCACATCTGCCCCTCCTATTAGACTATGCACAATTTGAGAGAAGGGAGTATTAAATTTATCTCAGTATCCTTAGAACCTAGAATAAAATAATATTGCTATTGTTAATATTATTATGATCATCACCATACACACTGAAAAGCTTTATACAAATTTATATCACCATTTTAATTGTCAAATACATAACATAATTTCAACCTCTCTTAACAACCAGTTTTATAAGATTATTGCAAGAAGGCATTTTCAACATACTTCTTTACTTATATTTTCTAAAGGTCCTTAGAAATCGCCAGACACTTCAGTTAGTTGTTGGTAAGTTACCAACCAACTTGAAGGCCCTTTTTATTTGGGAGAAATGTACCGAAGGATCAAGGGATACTGAAAAAAACCGGGGTAACTAAAAGATGGAGAGCCTCAACTGGGAACACATGTGAAGTTATGATTCTTTCTAATTTAAGGATTTTTTTTTTTGTAGTGTGTATGTGTGTGTTGTATAAGCAATATTTTAACAATGAAGACTCAAAACCTGAAAAACGCAGAATCACTCAGAATTCAATAATCTTTTTAAAAAGTAAAATATCTTACTTTTCTATATTCCCTTTCATTTCTGTTCCTATACCTGTGAAATTTACACATTCATAATCACAGCAAGATAGGATTTTGTCATTTTTTTTAAACGTAAGATGTTATCAGGAACAGTTTTTTATTGTTGCAGGAAAGAAGAGGGCTTTAAAAACAACAACCTTGCTATTATTAAAAACAAAGAAACTTCTAGTTCTCATTTATGTTTACCCAGTCTCGGAATAATGATACCTGCTGCCTGTGGCCATTTAGACCAATTGGTAACAGAATCGTCTTCCTAAGTGCAGGTTGCCTTGAGGACTTCTAGCTCTGTCAGGACCTGTTAGCCTCATATAGTCCATGGCTGCCTCCCCCTTTGTGGCCATCTAGAAGGCATACATTTGCTACTGTTCCCAAGAGGACCAATTCAGAGAGGGTAGCTGTGTGTGTTTCCAGTGTGGTAACAAAATACTATAAATTCCCTTTTTGAGAATGGAATGTAAAATAAGAACTCTGAATGTTTCTTTAAGAAGAAATCCAATATTAATTATGGGGAAAGTATAAAGCAATCAGACTTACTGTTTATCAAGAGGCAGTGCATGAAATTGCCTCTAAATGTTTACAATGCCTTGTAGGTTACAAAACTCAGCTGAAGTTGTTTGGTTTAACAGCAGTGGTGCTAAGTCAGTGTCTATTCTATTCTCTCTCATGAAGCTTCACATGCTGCTGTTTTTGCTTGTTCACACCAAAGATCCAAGGAGGGAGGAACTTTCTCAAATACGTTTAGTCTGACTTTTTTTTTTTTAAGTATCAATTTCAATCTCTATTTTTATATGTATTTCATGTGTTATGGGTCAAATTGTATCTCTCAAAATGTATGTTGAAATCCTAACCCTTGATACCTATGAACGTGACCATTTTTGGGAAATAGAGTCTTGGAAGATATTATCCGTTGATTTAACATGAAGTCATATGGGAGGGAGTAGGGTAGGTCCTAATCCAATCTGAGTGGTGTTGTATAAAAGAGAAGGATTGAACCAGAGAAAGATACAGAAGACAGGCATGTATGAGGGAGTGATGCTGCATCTGCAAGCCAAGGAATGCCTGGGGCTACCAGAAGCTGAGACAGAAGAAAAAGGAGCTTCCTTTAGAGCCTTTGGAGTGAACATGGCACTGCCACCACCCTGTGTCCACACTGCTGGCCTCCAGAACTGTAAGACAATAATTTGTTCTTATAAGCCACTCAGCTTGTGGTATTAGGAAATGAATGCATCACATTTTGTGAACTAGTTTAGAAAATTACACGAAGTCATAAAACAGGAACAATTTAGAAGATAATTATCAATTTATACATTTTATCTGTTCTTAATTTTGCTGTAAATGAACATGCAGTAAACTCAGTGATATTTTTTTTTTCTCCTTTCCCTTTCACCTCTCTCACTTATCTGTCAGGTGTTCTATATCAAACTCTATGAAACTTCAGTGTAAATTCTGGTATTTGAAATTATGACTTATTCTGTTTGCCTCTCGTCTACATTGGCTTTGAAAAACGATTCTGAAAGTTTCTAAACCTAACCACAATGGCAGCTGTGCTTATCTTTGACATCATCTACAGGAAAAACAACAAAATCTGTCCTTAGAAGGATAGACCGCGCTGAGTATCAAGATGGAGGACTGTCATCAGTCCCAAGGAACTGGGTGTTGATAACTTGAAAAAATAGGATATTATTGTCTTATTTTATTGTAAATCGTCTGGGTCACAACCTTTTCTTTTTATAATTATAAATTTATTTTTTTCAGGCCCTGGCCCCTGACCCAGTGAGCCAATGCTACTTTGTTCAATTGCTTTTAAATTAACAAAACAAAACAATGCGAGATGCTGCATATATATACATAATATATTATATATAGACACAGATAATAATAATAATATATTATTTAAACAAGCCTTTATAGAGAAATGGCTCTTTTATTTAGGGTTTAGTGTTCGACTTTCTAAAAGGTCTCTTTTCCTGCAGCCAGGAAAGATATGTTATATTGATGAACAAATGTCCATACTTCCAAATAGTTTCAGAAGACTAAACCTCAAGCAATTCAAATTGAAATTCAATAGATCACGGTATAAAACTATCTCAGAAAAAGAATGAGAAATATCCTCAAGTTGTCCTTGGTCTTTCAGGAAAATGTGATAAGATTTCTTTGAATGGCAAAATGGGAGAAAGTGTTATATATAGCTTCTCACAATGTTGTGAATATAAATCAAATTGACCTGGAAAATAACAGAGTTGCAGGAACTAAAAACTAGCTAAAAAATGCCAGTAAAAATAGAGATGTAATATAAATGGACCCAGAGAGGCTCCCAGTCAAGAAAGACAAGAGTGAGTGCAGAGAAAAAGCATCTAGGATGATTAAGGGAACGACGGCAAAGATTGATGATACTATAAGGGTGTCAGTATAAACAGGCTCACAAAAAAAGGTCTGGAACAAATAAATAAAATCTAAGCAAGTCAGTATCAGAATGGCCTCCAAATGATGCTAACATAACATTATATAACACAACACCAAATTATAAACATGTATATATATATTAGGAAAGGGAAAATGAAGGAATGGAAAAAAAGGAAGAAAAAGAGCTTCTTATGTATGGACATCTATTTCATTCTCTTCCACCATTCTTCTGCATACTCCACACCATATACCACACACGACACCCTCCTTCCTCCTTTAATGCCACTAGAAGAACCCCACTTACCATTGCTCTCAAGCTCCCTCTAGGATTTTTCATGTCTAGTAGGGGATGGCAGAGAAATGAAGTGAATATAAATGATGGTGGCTCCCAGATAGAAAGGCTCTGCATTCTGCTTTCTGGTCAAACCTTTGGGAAGTGGAGAGGGGATGGCTGCATATTTCCAGGGTATTAGATAGCTGCACAGAAACTTCCGAGCTCCAGGATGGCATGAAAAGAGCAGAGAGATTCAAGTGAGGCATGGAAGTAGCAGAGCTGCCAGACTTGAGGAGGCCACTTAGCAGGGATAAGGAATGTTTCATGAGCAACCCATGTGAGGTGATGACTGAGGACCTGACAGGATGACTCAGCAGACACTTAGGTTGACATCAAGTGCTACATGCCTCCAGTGCGATGAATCACTTTTGTGTGGCCTTTCTAGCCATGGTCTTGTAACTCCCACCAAAGTTATTGGGCAGGATTGTGTGGTAGGGTAATTGTGGTTCACCAGAGGAATTGGTCAGTTTTACTATCCTGCTGGGCTTGAAATGAGCCACCAGAGAGGCAGGAAAGAGAAAACCCCACCACCACCAAGGAAGAATTTCCAGGAGTGGAGAGCACGTCCTTTGGACTGCGATTCCTGTAGCTGAGAAGCTCCTGGAACCAGGAGACAGAGAGAGAGCTCAAGAAGTGGTGGCAGAAAATGAAGGCAGGAGACAGAGCGGTGGGCTTCCCAGCAAGAAAGCTGAGTGCCTTTGGGCAGGAAGCTTGTTGGCAGAGTAGAGTGAATCAGAGTACCTGTCAACAGAGCTAAAAGAGCTTTGTAGCACTTGCCCAAGCCTGCCTGCGAGCACAGCTGGGAAGAGGCGTCCTGATGGAATAACTGTATCCTGAGAGTTTCTGTACCTGAATAGTAATCTGTTATTTCCCTAATAAACTCCATAATCATGAGCATTGTCTGTGAGTTCTGTGTGGTGACTGCAATGAATTATCGAACTCAGCAGATTTTTTTTTTTGCAGAGAATTAGAGAAAGCAGTGGGAAGGAAGGTTGGTGTCAGAATTGGTAAAGACGGCAGAGAGAGGAGGCATGTCTGACATTTGCCTCATAGGAATTAGCCTTGGGCTGTTGATCTTGTTTCTTCTTCCCCCTTGTGAAGTGAAAGGATGTCAGACACCGCCCCCATGTTGTTTTTACAATGTCCCTGCCCAATGTCCCGGGACTGTGTGAAGTCCCTATAGATGGAATGCAATTCCTAGAAAATCCAAAGTGCAGAGATAGTTTCTGTCATCTTGACTGAATAGGGGCTATATAAAAATTTAAATTGTTATAATAAAACCCAGTGTAATTACATTTTCACACTTACACTTACACTGATTAAACAGTGTGCGCTATGAGCACTGTCTTAGTTTGCTAGTGCTGCTGTAACAGAAATACCACAAGTGAAAGGCATGAAAGAAGAGAAATATATTTTCTTACAAGTTAAGATGCTACAAGTCTGAATTCAGGACACTGCCTCTAAGGGAAGGCTCTTTCTTTGTCATCTCTGGGGAAAGATCTTTTTCCGTTTCTGTAGCCCCAGTGTTTCTCCATTCCTTGGTGATCTCCATGTGGCATGTATCTTCCCCCCATTTATGCTGACTTCTCTGTGTCTAATCTGTTCTTTTTATAGCTCAAAAGTGAGTAGGTTTAAGAAACATCCTACACTGATATGGCTGATTAATATAACAAAGAAAACCCTATTCCCAAATGAGATTACATCCACATGTACCAGGGTTGGGGTTCCAAAACATTTTTGAGGGACACTATTCAATCCATAACAAGCATATAAAGCCTCAAATCTTGAATGCACAAATAAGGACCCAAGAAAACTCCAAAACTAAACCTGTTGCCATCGAGTCAATTCTGACTCATAGCAACACTATAGGACAGAGTAAAACTGCCCCATAGGGTTTCCAAGGAGCAGCTGGTGGATATGAACTGCCAACCTTTTGGTTAGCAGCCTGAGCTCTTAACCACCTCACCACTAGGGCTCCTAATTAAAAAAATATATATATATATAAAATATATATATATATACTTTTTGAAATTAACATTTAATATTTTCCTAAAGTAATTGAGAAATATATAGGTACTCTTTCTAGTTTAAAAAATTTTTTGGGTTTGTTGTTGTTGTTAGGTGCCATCAAGTTGGTTCCAATTCATAGTGACCCTGTGTACAGTAAAATGAAACACTGCCTGGTCCTGCACCATCCTCCCAATTGCTGCTATGCTTGAGCCCATTGCTGCAGTCACTCTGTCAGTCCATCTCTTTGAGGGCCTTCCTCTTTTTTGCTGACCCTCTGCTTTATCAAGCATAATGTCTTCTCCAGGAACTGGTCCCTCCTGATAACGTGTCCAAAATACGTGAAAGGAAGTCTCGCCATCCTTGCTTCTAAGGAGCACTCTGGCTGTACTTCTTCCAAGACAGATTTGTTCATTCTTCTGGCAGTCAGTGGTATACTCAATATTCTTCACTAACACCATAATTCAAAGGTATCAATTCTTTTTTGATATTCCTTATACATTGTCCAGCTTTTACATACATATGAAGCAATTGGAAGGACCATGGCTTGGGTCAGGCACACCTTAGTCCTCAAATTGACATCTTTGCTTTTTAACACTTTAAAGAGGTCTTTTGCAGCAAATTTGCAGCACGTACAATGAGTCGTCTGATTTCTTGACTGCTGCTTCCGTGGGTGTTGATTGTGGATCCACGTAAAATGAAATCCTTGACAACTTCAATATTTTCTGTATTTATCATGATGTTACTTACTAGTCCAGTTGCGAAGATTTTTGTTTTCTTTATGTTGAGGTGTAATCCATATTGAAGGTTGTATCTTTGATCTTCATCAGTAAGTGCTTTGACTTTTCAGTTTCAGCAAGCAAGGTTGTGTCATCTGCATATCGAAAGCTGTTAATGAGTGTCGAGTTCCTCCTCATATAGTGTTCATATGGCGTCAGCAAAGAATACTGAATATACCATGGACTGACAAAAGAACAAACAAATCTGTCTTGGAACAAGTACAGCCAGAATGCTCCTTAAAAGCTAGGATGACAAGACTTCTCACATATTTTGGACATGTTATCAGGAAGGACCAATCCCGGGAGAAGGACACCATGCTTGGTAAAGTATAGGGTCAGCAAAAAAGAGGAATGAGATGGATTGACACAGTAGCTGCAACAACGGTCTCAAACATAGCAACATTTATGAGGATGGCGCAGGACGGAACTTGATGTCACCTAACAACAACAGCAACAACCTATAGAAAATGATATCAGAAAGGCATTCTTCTAAGTATTTTATATGCATTGCTTCATTTAATATTCTAACCAGTCTTGGGTGGTGAGTATTATTATTATTCCTACTTTACAGATGAAGAAACTGAGGCACAAAGAGATTAAGTATATTGTTTCAGTCTGCACAGCTGGTAAGTGACGGATCCAGAATTTTGAACTTGATCCCTCTGGCTCCATAGCCTGTGGTCTTACTCACTGATGATTAGGGATGGCCACTGACATGAAACATCATCACCAAAGGGCCTTGCAGGAACTCTGTGCTCCATTCTCCCTGTTCCTTCAGAGTTGAAGCAGTATTCATCTCTCATATGCTACCTGAGACTGTTATTAAATTTAAGTAAGACCATTTCTATAGCTTAGCTAATACTATAACTCTGGTGTAAAAAAACAAAACAAAATCAGTTGCTGTTGAATCAATTCTGACTCATGGCGACCCCATGCGTTTCAGAGTAGAACTGCGCTCCATAGGGCTTTCATAGCTGTGATTTTTTGGAAGCACGTAGCTAGGCCTTTCTTCCAAAGCACCTCTGCATGGGTTAGAAATTACCAAGCTTTTGGTTAATAGCTTAGAACAAATAAAAAAACCCTCTGCTTTCAAATGAGGAGGTAAGGTAGCATAACCCAGTATAAAGATGAGGCTAGAAGAGCAGGCAGGAAGAAAGAAATGACCAACTGCATAATCTAAAATAATCCTTAAGACAACTCTGGGAAATAAATATCATGATCTCTGTTTTACAGTTGGAGTTGTGGTGGCACAGTGGTTAAGAGCTTGGCTGCTAACCAAAAAGTCTGGCAATTTGAATTCAGCAGCTGCTCCTTGGAAATCCTATGAGGCAGTTCTACCCTGTCCTACAGGGTCGCTATGAGTCGGAATCGACTTGATGGCAACTGGTTTGACTTTCTTTAAATGACTTAGTCAACTGGGAAGTGGCAGACAGGATTCTAATCTGGATCTGACTTCAAGTCATTGGATTTCTTTGTTATTCCTCCTGCCCCTCAAAAGTAATTTAGTTTAGCTACACTGCAGATTAAGCAGGTTATTTTGGTTTAGATTGAGAACACATGCAGCACTTATACTATTGCTTCTGTAGGGGGAGAAATATATTCCTAATTCTAAATAACTGATTTAAAAACTAAATGCTGGGACATAGCCCATTTGAATCTTGGGAACTGCCTACTCTGACACTAGAGGTGGGGAAAAAAACAACTTGAATTTTGATAGTATCCCTAGATTTTGAAGGTTGTAAAATATATTTCCTACATAACATGCAAAATGTTTACTTACTGAGCCAACAATATTAGCACCATCAGCAGACTGGGGAACATTGAGATTGGAAGTGAATATAGATTCTTGTGATTTGCTTTCTTGGAAAATTTTATGCTGATGAGTTCCTTTTTTTAAATGGCTTACATTTCAAAGAATGGTAAATGAGAAAAGATGCTTGAAATGAGGAAAATGGTAAAGACACTTATTTGAAGATCTTGAAAATTAAAGGAATTGAAATTCTTTACAACTTGCATTGAAGCAAAAAAAAAATTATTTACTATTAAGTGGAATGGAGGGCAGCTGTCCCGTGAATTCTGCTTTTCGTATTACACGCTTCAATATCCAAGGCCTATCTATACACTCCAGGAGCCGACATTTCACTGAGGAACACATCATATTGATATATTCAGGGTATATCTCCGATAGTTTCTTTAGTCTCTGCTTTGCATTTTGATTTCCTAGCTGTTCTGGACCATAATTTATAGAGTATGAGAAGTGTAAGGACCACTTTCTACTACCCACCTTCTAGTGCAATTCTCATATTTTACTAATAAGGAAAATAAGTGGAAGAAAAGTGATTTGCCCAAGTATCAACCTAGAGCTGACCACCCGCCATATGTAACTTTTTTTTTTTTATTCCACTTTCTTCAGCAATAATCTTATCTACTGAAATCTAGTTTAAGGATGGAAACCATTGCATCTAGGCCAAAGTATTTATTTCTACTTTTAATGTTAAATTTTTTCTTTTTTTATTGTACTTCAGGTGAAGGCTTACAGAACAAATACTTTCTCATCAAACAGTAGTACACATGTTGTTTTATGACATTGGTTAACAACCCCACAACATATTAACCCTCTAAATTCTCAACCTTTTTTTTCTTTTGGTGAAAATACACATAGCCAAAGATACACCGTTTCAAAAATTTCTACATACACAGTTCAGTGACATTGACTACGCT
>NW_004443991.1:13367861-13380072 GCF_000243295.1 Trichechus manatus latirostris
ACAGAACAAACTAGTTTCTCATTAAACAGTTAGTACACATATTGTTTTACGACATTGGTTAACAACACCACGACCTGTCAACCCTCTCCCTTCTTGACCTTGGGTTCCCTATTACCAACTTTGTGCCCCCTCTTGTCTTCTAGTACTCTTCCCTGGGCTTGTGTGCCCCTTTAGTCTTGTTTTGTTTTAGGGGCCTGTCTAATCTTTGGATGAAGGGTGAACCTCAAGAGTGACTTCATTACTTAGGTAAAAGTGTATCCAGGGGCCATATTCTTGGAGTTTCTCCAGTCTCTGTCAGGCCAGTAATTCTGGTCTTTTTTTTGTGAGTTAGAATTTTGTTCTACGTTCTTCTCCAGCTCTGTCTGGGATCCTCTATTGTGATCCCTGTCAGAGCAGTTAGTGGTGGTAGCCGGGCACCATCTAGTTGTACTGAAATCAGTCTGGTGACGGCTGTGGTAGATATGGTCCATTAGTCCTTTGGACTAATCTTTCCCTCTGTCATGGATTGAATTGTGTCCCCCCAAAATATTTGTCAACTTGGCTAGGTCATGGTTCCCAGTATTGTATGATTGTCTACCATTGTATCATCTGATGTGATTTCCCTATGTGTTGTAAACTCTATCACTATGATATATAAGATGTATTAGCAGCAGTTATACTGATGAGGTCTACAAGATTAGATAGTGTATTAAGCCAATCTCTTTTGACATATAAAAGAGATAAGTTAGCAGAGACACAGGGGAACCTCATATCACCAAGAAAGCAGTGCTGGGAGTAAAGCACGACCTTTGAACCTGAGGTCCCTGTGCTGAGATGCTCCCAGACCAAGGGAAGACTGATGGATCACAAGGGCCTTCCTCCAGAGCTGACAGAGAGAGAAAGCCTTCTCCTGGAGCTGATGTCATGAATTTGGACTTATAGCCTACTAGACTGTGAGAAAATAAATTTCTCTTTGTTAAAGACATCTACTTGTGGTATTTCTGTTACAGCAGCACTAGATGGCTAAGGCACCTTGTATCTTTAGTTTTCTTCATTCTCCCTTGCTCCTGAAGGGGTGAGATGAGTGGAGTACCTTAGATGGCTGCTCACAGGCTTTTAAGACCCCAGACGCTGGTCACCAAAGTAGAATATAGAACATTTTCTTTATAAACCATGCTATGCCAATTGAGCTAGGTGTTCCCTGAGACCATGATCCTCACAGCCCTCAGCCCAGCAATTTGGTCCCTCAGGGAGTTTGGATGTGTCTATGGAGCTTCCATGACTTTGTACAAGTAGTGCTGGCCTTCCCAGTATTGTGTACTCTCTTATCCTTCACCAAAGTTACCACTTAGTTATTGTCTATTTAGTGTTTTTCCTTCCCCACCCCTTCCCTCCCTCGAAACCATCAAATATTGTTTCTTTTTGTGTGTAAGCCTTTTCATGAGTTTTTTACAGTAGTGGTCTCATACAATGTTTGTCCTTTTGTGATTGACTTATTTCACTCAGCATAATGCCCGCCAGATTCATCCATGTCATGAAATGCTTGGAAGATTCATCATTGTTCTTTATCTTTGCATGATACTCCATTGTGTGTATGTACCATAGTTTGTTTATCCATTCATCTGTTGATGGACATCTAGATTGTTTCCATCTTTGGCTATTGTGAACAATGCTGCAATGAACATGGATGTGCATATGTCTATTCGTGTGATGACTCTTATTTCTCTAGGATATATTACTAGGAGTGAGATTGCTAGATCACATGGAATTTCTATTTCTAGTATTCTAAGGAAGCACCGTATCGTTTTCCAAAATGGTTTTGTCATTTTGCAATCCCATTAGCAGTGCATAAGAGTTCGGATCTCCCTGAAGCTCTCTGACATTTGTTGCTTTCTGTTTTTTTTTTTTTTTAAATTTGTGCCAGTAATGCTGGGATGAGATGGTATCTGATTGTGATTTTGATTTGCATTTCTCTAATGCCTAGTGATCACGAGCTTTTCCTCATATATCTGTTTGCCACTGAAATGTCTTCTTTGGTGAAGTGTCTGCTCATTTCCTTTGCCCATTTTTAATTAGATTATTTGTCTTTTTGTTATAGAGGTGTTGGATTTTCTTGTAGATTTTAGAGATTAGACCTTTGTCTGATTTGTAATAACCAAAATTTTTTCCCAGTCTGTAGGCTCTCTTTTTACTCCTTTGGTGAGTATTTTGATGAGCATAAGTGTTTAATTTTTAGAAGATCCCAGTTATCTAGCTTATCTTCTGGAGTTTGTGTGTTGGTGGTTATGGTTCGTATCCTGTTAATGCCATGTATTAGGGCCTGTAGCATTGATCCTATTTTTTCTTCTATGAACTTTATAATTTTTGGCTTTCTATTTAGGTCTTTGATCCATTTTGAATTAGTTTTCGTATATGGTGTGAAGTATGGTTCCTGTTTCATTTTTTTGCAGATAGACATCCAGTTTTGCCAACATCATTAGTTAAGAACACAGCCTTTTTCCTATTTGATGGACTTTGGGTCGTTGTCGAAGATCAGGTTACCGTAGGTGGATGGATTTACATCTGGGTTCTCAATTCTGTTCCACTGGTCAATATATCTTGTCATTGTACCAGTGCGAGGCTGTTTTGACTACTATAACTGTTTAGTAGGTTCTGAGGTCAAGTAGTGTGAGTCCTCCTACTTTATTCTTCTTCTGCAATATTGCTTTTTTTATCCGAGGCTTCCTCCTTTTCCATAGAAAGTTAATGATTAGTTTTTCCATCTCTTTAAAGAATGTTGTTGGTATTTGGATTGGGATTCAATTGTATTCATAAGTCGTTTTGGGTGGAATAGTCATTTTCACAATGTTGAGTCTACCTATCCATGAGAATGCTATGTTTTCCATTTATGTAGATCTCTTTTGGTTTCTTGCAGTAGTGTTTTGTAGTTTTCTTTGTATAGATCTTTTAGATCCCTGGTTAGATTTATTCCTAAGTATCTTATTTTTTAAATGGTATCGTTCCCGTGATTTCCTTTTCATCGTTCTCTTTATTGGTGTATAGGAATCCAACTGATTTTTGTATGTTTATCTTGTATCCTTCTACTCTGATGAATCTTTCTATTAATTCCAGTAGTTTTCTAGTGGAATCTTTAGGGTTTTCTATGTATAGTATCATACCATCCACAAATAGTGACAATTTAACTTCTTAATTACCTATTTTGATGCCCAGTGTTTCTTTTTCTTGCCTTAATGCTCTAGCTAGGACTTCCAACACAATGTTAATTAGGAGTGGTGATAAAGGGCATCCTTGTCTTGTTCCTGTTCTCAAGGGGAATGTTTTCAGCCTCTCTCCATTAAGAATGATGCTGGCCATTGGTTTTGCATAGATACCCTTTATTATGTTGAGAAATTTCCCTTCTATACCTATTTTATTGAGAGTTTTTATCAGGAATGGTGTTGGGCTTTGTCAAATGCCTTTTCTGTGTCAATTGAGATGATCAAGTGATTCTTTTGTTTTATTTATGTGGCAGAGTACATTGATTGATTCTCTAATGTTGAACTATCCTTGTATAGCTGGTGTGAATCCTACTTGGTTATGGTGTATTATTATTATTTTTCATATGATGCTGAGTTCTATTGGCTAGAATTTCATTGAGAATTTTTGCATTTATATTCATGACAGATACTGGTCTGTAATTTTCTTTCTTTGTGGCTTCTTTCCCTGGTTTTGGTATCAGGGTTATGCTGGCTTCATAGAATGAATTCGGAAGTATCCCTTCCTTTTCTATGTTCTGAAATAGTTTGAGCAGTACTGGTGTAAGCTCTTCTCTGATTGTCTGGTAGAATTCTCCAGTGAAGGCTTCTGGGCCCGGGCTCTCTTTTTGTTGGGAGTTTTTGTGATTACCTTTTCAGTCTCATCCCTTTTTATGGGTTTTTCAGATTTTCAATATTATTTTGTGTTAGTTTGGGTAGGTAGTGTGTTTCTAGAAATGTATCAATTTCCTCTAGGCTTTCAAATTTGTTGGAGTATAGTTTTTTATAATACTCTGTTATGATCCTTTTTATTTCAGTTGGGTCTGTTGCAAGGTCCCCATTTCATTTCTTATTTGGGTTATTTGCATCCTCTCCTGTTTTTCTTTTGTCAGTTTTACCAGTGATTTGTCGATTTTGTTGATCCTTTGAAAGAACCAACTTTTGGTTTTGTTGATTCTTTCTATTGTTTTTCTATTCTTTGTTTCATTTATTTCTACTCTTATCTTTATTATTTCCTTTCTTCTTGTGACTGTGGGTTTTTTTTACTGTTCTCTTTCTATTTGTTTGAGTTGTGTAGTTAATGTTTTGGTTTTTGTTCCTTTCTTCTTTTTTGAAGTGTGCATCTATTGCCATAAACTGTTCTCTGAAGACTGCCTTTGTTGTGTCCTAAAGGTTTTGGTATGATGTGCTTTCATTCTCATTTGATTCTAGGAATTTTTTGATTCCATCTCTGATTTCTTCTATTACCCAGTGGTTTGTAAGCAGGGTGGTTTTCAGTTTCCATGTAACTGATTTTTTTCCTTGTTCTTCCTGTTGTTAATTTCTACCCGGATGGCATTGTGTTCAGAGAAGATACTTTGTATTATCTCAGTGTTTTGGATTTTGTTGAGGCTTGCTCTGTGGCCTAAGATGTGGTCTAATTTGGAGAGTGTTCCATGTGCATTGGAAAAGAATGTGTACTTTGCAGCTTTTGGGTGGAGTGTTCTATACATGTCTATGAGGTCAAGTTGGCTGATCATGCCCTTTAGGTTTTTTATATCTTTGTTGAGTTTCTTTCTAAATGTTCTGTCCATTACCAAGACTGGTATGTAGAAGTCTCCTACTATTAATTGTGGAATCTGTCAATTTCTCTTTTCAGTGCCGTTAAAGTTTGTTTTATGTATTTTGGAGCCTTGTGATTGGGTGCATAGATATTTATTATGGTTATGTCTTTATGGTAGATCATCTCTTTAATCATAATATAGTGTCCTTTGTCTTTTATGGTGGATTTTGTTTTAAAGTCTATTTTATCTGAGATTAGTACTGCCACCCCTACTCTTTTTTGGCAGTTGTTTTCTTGATATCTTTTTTTTCATCCTTTGACTTTAAAAAAAATTATGTCCTTGTTTCTAAGGTTTGCCTCTTGTAGACAGCATATTGTTGGATCCTTTTTCCATAATCCTTTCTGTAACTCTCTGTCTCTTTATGGGTGCATTTAGGCCATTTACGTTCAGTGTAATTATTGATAGTTGTGAGTTTATTGCTGTCATTTTGTAGTGCTTTTTTTGTAGTGTTGGTGTTTTCTTTGTTCCTCTTACTCTCTTTTGCTGAATTTGTTTGTGTGTTTTGTTTTTATTGATTGTTTTTACTGAGACTTTATGTTTTTCTTCTTTATTTTTATGTATGTTTGTTAACTTTCTTTGTGATTACCTTGTTATCTTCCTAGGTTTGAACCAGTCTATTATTACTTGGTATTGCCTTGTCTTCCACTCCATTAGAAGGTTCTATACCTACACTGTTATTCCCTTTTTTATTGTTCTGATGTTCTTGTCTTTTATGGATCAACATCTCTGGTTCCCCGTTATAATTATTTTGGTTTTGGGTAGTCCTTGAGAGTTCATTTCCTAGGTTGGTATCTGCTCATACGATCTAGCATCCTGGATTCAGGCTGTGGTATGATGTTGTTTGTTCTCAGACCAAAGGACTCCCTTTAATAATTCTTGTAGGTTTGGTTTGGTTTTTACGTATTCCCTTAATTTCTGTTTATTTGGAAATGTCTTAATTTCACCATCCTATTTGAATGAAAGTTTTGTGAAGTATATTATTCTTGGTTGACAATTTTTGTTTTTCAAGGTTTTGTATAGGTCATCGCATTGTTTTCTTGCCTGCATGGTTTCTGCCAAGTAATCAGAGCTGAATCTTATTGTTTCTCCTCTGTATGTAACTTTACTTTTTTCTCAAGCTGCTCTCAGGATTTTTTCTTTGTTTTTGGTTTTAATGAGTGATTATGATATGCCTTGGTAATTTTCTTTCAGGGTCTATCCTATATGGGGTTTGTTGAGCTTATTGGATGGTCAACTTTTCATCTTTCATGATATTAGAAAGTTTTCTGTCAGCAGTTCTTCAATGACGCTTTCTGTGTTTTCCATTTTCTTCCCCTGTTCTGGAACTCTGGTCACTTGCAAATTTTTGCTTTTGATTGTATCCCATATAATTCTCAGTGTTTCTTCATTTTTTCTTTGTTCTTTCTTCTAATTTTTCCTCAAAGTTGTATCCAAGTGTTTGTCTTCAATTTCATTGATACTATCTTCCATAATTTCAGGCCTGCTCCTTAGCACCTCTATGACACTGTCCATTTCTGAAAACTTATTTTTTATCTTTTGGATTTCTAATTGTTGTTTTTGTATGATTTCTAATTGTTAATTTATTTTGGTATTTTGTTCCTGTATTATTTTCCTGAATTCTTCCATTTTTTGTCTGTATTTTTCATGAATTTGTCTATCTTTTCCTTTTTGTCTGCTTTTTGCTTCAACTTTTGGATAGCTCTGAATATTAGTGATTTGAATTCCCTATCAGGTAGTTCTAGTGCCTTTTCTTCTACTGGAAAATCATCTGGTGTTTTATTTTGGACGCCTACTGGAATCATCCTGTCCTGTTTTTAATATGTTTTGATAATGCCTGCTGTCTTCAGTACATTCAGTAGTTATATTATTTGTTTATTTGTTGCAGATTTATTTTTTCATCTTGCTTTTTTGTTTTATTTGGTTATGTCTGATTAGGCGGGCTGTGCATTCTTTGTTGTTTACTTGTCTATGGACACGATATTTTTTCACCTCCTTGTCTAATGGGCAGGGCCAGTTGCTCAGCTATGGTGCAGCAGGGCAGGTCCAGATGAAGTGGAGGGGCTAGGATGGGTTGTTTGTGGCATGTACTGGGGCCGACAGCTCGGTTCGTGGGTCGGTGCAGGACAGGTTCCAGTAGGCTGTGCCTGTGCTGCTCAGGGTTGTGATGTTCAGTGCATGGTGCAGGTAGGAAGGAGGGGAAGAGATTGTGACATCTGGAGCTAAGCTTGGTATGGGAAAGAAAAGAGAGAGGAGAGAGAAACAGGAGCCAAAACAAAGAAATGAATAAAAAAAAGTGCTGAGGGAGCTTGCCATTGGGATGGAGAGATGAGAAACTGAGAAATGGAGAAAAACTGAAAGGAAAAAATAAAAGAGAAAAAATAAAGTAAGAAAAATTATAAAAAAAAGGAATGCCCTCAGTAATCCCATCACTGACCTGGGAAATGGCTCCTATGCCTCGGGTACAGCCTGTCTAGAAGGGCAGAGATGGTACACACCTCCAGGTATTCAGGAGACAGGAAGGGATGAAAAGCAGAGATGGATGAGAAAGTGAGAAATGAAGAAAAACAAAAAGAAGTAAAAAAAAAATATATATATATTTTTAAAAAGACAGATACCCAGGTATCCCACTGGTGTGGCTATGCAGACTGGGGAAGTAGCTCCCAAGTCTCGCAGTACAGCCCAGCTAGAATGGGCAGGGATTTCACACAGTGCCAGGTATTCAGGAGACATGAAAAGAACGTAAATACAGAGGTACAAGAAACTGAGAAATGAGGAAAGATGAGAAGGAAAAAATAAAAATAAAGAAAGTAATAATAAAAAGTAAAAAGAAAAGAAAAAGAAAGAAAAGTCCCATGAGATCCCACTGGTGCGGCTGCGCAGACCAGGGAAGTGGCTCCCAAATCTCACAGTACAGCCTGGCTAGAAGGGACAGAAATAGTACGCAGTTCCAGGTATTCAGGACACAGGAAAAGAAGGTAAGTATAGAAAGATGGGAAACTGAGAAACGAAGAAAGACAAAAAAGAAAAGAAAAAGAAAGAAAAAAATGCGCTCAGGGATCCCACTGGCATGGCTGTGCAGACCAGGGAAGTTTCTCCCAAATCGTGCAGTACAGCATGGCTAGAAGTGGCTCCCAAACCACAAAAGTAAAAGAAAACAAACAAAAAAAAAAAACAAAATAAAACAACAAAAAAGGCCCCGGGGATCCCACCAACATGGCGGCATGGACTGGGGAAGCAGTTCCCCAATCGAGTAATACTTCACAGCCTGTCAAGAAGCAAAGATGGCACACAGAGCAAGGTGTTTGAGAGAAAGGAGGGTGAGGAGGTGAGAAGCAAGAAAGAAACCAAAAGAAGTGGAAAAAAGCAACACCAGCAACAAAGAAATGGCACTGAAGGAGCCGGCCAGCATGAGTGGGGTGAATCCAAGTGGCAGGGAGCTGGCACCTCCTGGCTGGCCAAGCCACCAAAGCCAGCTGGGAATCAAGGGAGGCCAAGAAGAGTGGAAGGTGGGAAAGCTTATGTCACTGGTTACTGGGTGCTCTGTCTCCTTCTGGGAGCTCCGTGAAGCTGCTTTCCTGTACTCCCTGTCTGCCGATCTCCAACCAGAGTCCAAGATGGCAAATCCATGCAGCATTAGCTGATAGGAGATCTCCTCTCATCTCTCCTCAATCTCTGTTCTCTGTCAGTTTCTTATTCTTGGTTGAGTTGTTTATCTCTTCATTTGATGCTTAGTGTTCCAGAATTGACATTTTTCTCTGTTTTATTCAGTTTTTCAGACCTTAGCTGTGGAGGGACGGCCTGGTGCTTCTGTCTATAGTGCCATGTTGGCTCCACCTCCTCTTCCATTTTCTGACTGGTTCTTGTTTGAGTATAAAATATTTAATTATTTTATATTATGTTGCTTTTTTTTTAACCAGCTACCTTGTTTTTCGTTCATGTTTTCTCTAGTATTCTGTTGGTTAATTCTTTTAAACAAGTATTTATTGAGCATAATTTAAGCATAGAGAAATAGTAGCACCTTCTTGCCCTCAAGAATTTACAGCCTAGCTGGAAATTAAAAAAAACAAAACAAAACAAAAATCCATAAAATAATTGAGGAAACTAGAAGACAACCTCTATTTCAGACTTTCATTTTCTGAAGAAAATAAACCTTATGAAAATCAAGTCATGTTCTTACTCCACTAAATAAATACAGCATTTTAAGTGGTATGCTAACTTACATGAGATATTTTCTATTTTACATTACAAGTTACTATACTTGTAGGAGAAAAAACAAACAGTGGCAGACACTAATAACGATATTGCCAAACAATGTTCCTGGGGGAAGATCTTGGTGGGAACAGTCAATGATCTGGGCAATGCCCTTAGGCAGAAGCTGCAGGTCCCCTCTTTACTCTCTCCTTGTCCAGCTCATGAGTCAGGTCTGTAACTACTGACTGTGGTGGTCTCCCTCAGTTTTAGGTACAGTGTATCTCATTCTTGAGAGTGCACCTCAGTCATGTTGGGAATTTGTAAAAGCTTTTTCCTGTGCTTGACTTAAAGAATTTCTGATGCACGCCTGTTGTGGGGCTCACATATCTGGACTTTAAAACTGCACTCAGGTAATTCTGATGCAGGTGGGTCATGGACCACATTTTGGGAAATACTGCTCTCACATAATAACAACTTCAACTACAAACCCCAAACTGCTTTTTGCTGAGCCAGGAAGGCAGTGTGAAATATTAATTTTTGAATAAAATCTCTTAAAATGTTGTGATCATTAAGATTGTGTGTCAACTTGACTGGGCCATGATTCTCAGTGTTTGGCAGTTATGATGTAGTTTTGCAGTCATACGATAATGTGGTTGCTTCCATGATGAGATTTGATATAATATGATCTCCTCCATGATGGCATCTGCTGTGACAGCCAATCAGTTGAAGGGAATTTTCCTTGGGGGTGTGGCCTGCATCCAATATAGGTGGACTTTCTGGCAAGGCTGGTAGGCTTTTGTTCACTTTGGATCCTGCAGCTGACTCCTGTTCATCTGACCTCTGTTTCCTGGTACTTGATCTAGCAGCTTACCTGCCATCTCGCCTGCTGATATTGGGATTTGCAGCAAACGCAGCTGGTGAGCCAGAGCCCCGCTGTCTGACTTGGCAATCTTGGGCTCGCCAGCCCCTGTGACTACGTGAATCTGGAGAAGCCTCCA
Source organism: Trichechus manatus latirostris (assembly GCF_000243295.1). Classification (NCBI taxonomy): domain Eukaryota; kingdom Metazoa; phylum Chordata; class Mammalia; order Sirenia; family Trichechidae; genus Trichechus; species Trichechus manatus. The sequence goes on from NW_004443991.1 coordinate 13,377,867, forward strand.
GCCTGACCCACATTCCAGCCTCTACAACCACGTAAGCCATTTCCTTGATATAAATCTCTCTATAAGTGTATTTATACACTTTACTGATTTTGCTTCTCTAGGGAACCCAGCCTGAGACAACTGTTTAATTTCATGTTCCGAGCCCTGGTTTGATCATGACTCCTCTCAATACTGGACCCTATCTGATGGCAGTTCACACACTGACTGCTGTCTTCTTCCTCATTACAGCTTCACTTTTCCGCCTCCACTCGCATCCTTGGAAATTCTTTAGTCCCTCACTGTTCAGCCCAGTGCACCTTGTTTTCCTAATTGTAGCAGCTTCTACAGCAATCCCCAACAGCCCTGGCATGCAACAATACCACCTCTGCTGTTCAACTGGGTTGAGGCTGTGGAAACTCTACGAACATTTGGAGTCTTGTCATATGGATCTTCAGATGTCACAGTGTTCAGTTGCTCTTCACTTCAAATCCACACTTTCTACATTCCAAGGAACTCACTATGACAATACCCCTCCCCAGCCGTAACTATATTATAAAGCACATTACAGCACATTTTGAATCCTGTCATTTGTCTCTGTAGATGCTATGGTGTCCAATTATTCTTCACTTTCAAATCCATGTTGTCTACATTTCAAAGAATTCACTATTATACTACCCCTTCTGGGTTCAAACTTACATTTGGGACTCATCTGATACCATGCCTCACACAGTGTCTATTTTTTGTTCTGTATGTTTCTATAGTGATCTCAAATCCCATAAGGTAAAAGACACTATTATGCTGTCAAAATACATATGTATCAGCACTCATGAGACGAACTTAGAAGTAAAAATATGTCTACCTTTGTGAGGCTCTATAACATAAACTATAAGCCATTAGAAACATGCAGTCAAGTTATTTAGAAAATTTCTGAACTTAGACATAGAAACATAGAAGCATGTAAGCACGTAAAACATGTAAACAATCTTTAAGTTCACTTTGACCTGACACGTTGTGATAAAGAAGACATAACATAGTTAATCTTTGGAAACTATCCTCGAGACATATGTATAAAAAACCTCCTTAATTTCTAGCCTTGAAGAAAAAGGTGACATTCAGCTAATCTCTAACCCTGAAGAAAAGAAATTACATACTAGTCTTTGACATCACACTGGCCCTTACTGTGTGAGGCCAAGGTGATAATTTTACAAATAAACCCTGAATTTCTGCTCACTCACTGAGAGAAAACAGAAGCAAAAGATCTTTCTCTGGTCTCTTACTCTCTTACTCTCTCCGAAGACCTAGATCCTGCTGAGACTCTGCCTGACACCGCTGACCTCCAACCTTAGCTACGAGGGACCTCCGCTCAGTTCGAGCCGTGGTTAAGCCTTCCACCCGAGACCTCTTCTTAAAGATAAAACCCTGAAGTTTAAAGATTTGGACTCTAGTCATTTAACTAACATTGTACTTGTAATTGTTAATTCTGACTCTCCAGTTTTATTTTATCTTATTTTTAATTTTTTTTACTGTTGTAATTAAATGAAGTTTATGTTTCAAGTTAATCTTCCATACAGAATTGTTATTTTTTTTTACATACACTGTTATGAGACCCCAACTGCTCACCCCTTTCTGCGACAGCCCACCCCTCCCCTCTGACACTGATTCCCCATGAGCATTCAACCAGCTCCTAACTCTCTCTGCCTTCCCATCTCACCTCTGGACAGAAGCCGCCCCTTTGGTCTCTTGTATCTACTTGACTAAGAGGCACATTCTTCACGAGTATCACTTTATGTTCCACAGTCCAGTCCAATCCCTGTCTGAGGAGTTGGCCTCAGAAATTGCTTTAGTTCTGGGGTGATAGAGAGTCCAGGGGCCATGCTTTTCAGGGCGCCTCTGGTGTCAGTCAGACCATTAAGTCTGGTCTTCTTACTAGAATTTGAGTTCCGTATCTCTTCGTTCTACTGCTCCATCAGGGACCCTCTGTTGTGTTCCCTGTCAGGACATTCATTGGTGGTAGCCAGGCACCATCTAGTTCTTATGGTCTCAGGCTGATGAAGTCTCTGGTTTATGTGGCCCATTCTGTCTCTTGGGCTAATTCTTTCCTTGTGTCTTTGGTGTTCTTCATTCTCCTTTACTCCAAGTGGTTGGGACCAATTGATGCATCTTAGATGGCCGCTTGCAAGCTCTTAAGACCCCAGACGCCACTCACCAAAGTAGGATGCAGAACATT
>NW_004443991.1:13380878-13382100 GCF_000243295.1 Trichechus manatus latirostris
CTTACAGAACAAAGTAGTTTCTCATTTAACAGTTACTGCAAATGTTGCCCTATGACAATGGTTAACAATCTCACAACACATCAACAATATCCTTACCCAACCTTGGGTTCCCTATCACCAGCTTCCTTGTCCCCTTCTGCCTTCTGGCCCTTGTCACTGGACTCCTGTACATCATTAGTCGCATTTGGTTTTACGGGGCTGTCCACTCCCAGGCTGAACGGTGAACCTTGGAGATAATTTCACCACTGAGCTAAAAGGGTGATTTCTTATAGTAGTGGTCTTATACAGTATTTGTCCTTCTGTGCCTGACTAAATTCACTCAGCATAAAAAGTTCCAGCTTCCACCAAGTTATACGATGTTTCACAGCTTCATCATTTTTCTTTATCGTTGCATAATATTCCATTGTGTGGATATACCATAGTTTGTTTATCCATTCGTCCACTGATGGGCACTTAGGTTGCTTCCATCTTTTTGCTATTGTGAACAGTGCTACGATGAACATGGGTGCACGTGTATCTATTCATGTGACGTCTCTTCTTTCTCTAGGATATATTCCAAGGAGCGGGATAGCTGGATCGTATGGTGCTTCTATTTCTAGCTTTTTAAGGAAGCGTCAAATTGATTTCCAAAGTGGTTGTACCATTTTACATTCCCACCAACAGTGTATAACTGTTCCAGTCTCTCCACAACCTCTCCAGCATTTGTTAGTTTGTGTTTTTTGGATTAGTGCTGGCCTTGTTGGGTTGAGATGATATCTCATTGTAGTTTTGATCTGCATTTCTCTAATAGCTAATGATCGTGAGCATTTCTTCATGTGTCTGTTAGCTGCCTGAAAATCTTCTTTGGTGAAGTGCCTGTTCATATCCTTTGCCCATTTTTTTAATCGGGTTATTTGTCTTTTTGCTGTTGAGGTTTTGCAGTATCTTGTAGATTTTAGAGATTAAATGCTGATCGGATTTGTCGTAGCCAAAAAATTTTTCCCAGTCTGTAGGTTGTCTTTTTACTCTTTTGGTGAAGTCTTCTGATGAGCATAAATGTTTGACTTTTAGGGGATCCCATTTATCTAGTCTCTTTTCTGGTGCTTGTTCATTGTTACTTATGGTTCGTATTGTGTTTATGCCTTGTATTAGGGCTCCTAGCGTTGTCCCTATTTTTTCTTCCATGATCTTTATCATTTTCGATTTTATATTTAAGTCTTTGATCCATTTTGAGTTAGTTTTT
>NW_004443991.1:13383371-13395613 GCF_000243295.1 Trichechus manatus latirostris
TAATTTCAGTTGGGTCTGTTGTGATATCACCCATCTCATTTCTTATACGGGTTATCTGCCTCCTCTCCTCTTTTTGTTTTGTCACTTTTGGCCAGTGGTTTATCAATTTGGTTGATCTTTTCAAAGAATCAGCTTTTGGACTTGTTAACTCTTTCAATTGTTCTTCTATTCTCTATTTCATTTAATTCTGCTTGAATTCTTATTATGTCCTTCCTTCTGGCACCTGTAGGCTTCTTTTGCTGCTCTCTTTCTACTTGTTCCAGTTGTAGGATTAATGTTTTGATTATGAGCCTTTCTTCTTTTTGGATGTGTGCATTTATTGCTATAAACTGACCTCTGAGCACTGCTTTTGCTGGGTGCCAAAGGTTCTGTTAGGATGTGTTTTCATTCTCATTTGATTCTATGAATTTTTTTATTCCCTCCTTAATTTCTTCTATAACCCAGTAGTTTTTGAGCAAGGTGTTGTTCAGTTTAAATGTGTTTAATTTTTTTCCTTGCTTTTTGTGTTGTTGATTTCCACCTTTATGGCTTTATTGTCATAAAAGATGCTTTGTAATATTTCGATGTTTTGGATTTTGTTAAGGTTTGCTTTATGGCCTAATATGTGGTCTATTCTGGAGAATGTTCCATGTGTATTGGAAAAGAAAGTATACTTGGCTGCTGTTGGGTGCAGTGTTTGGTATATGCGTATGAGATCTAGTTGGTTGATTGTAGCATTTAGCTCTTCCGTGTCTTTGTTGAGCTTCTTTCTGGATGTTCTGTCCGTCACCAAAAGTGGCATGTTGACGTCTCCTGCGACTATTGTGGAGCTGTCTATCTCTCTCTTCAGAGCTGTTGGAGTTTGTTTTATGTATTTTGGAGCCCCGTTGTTGGGTGCATAAATATTTATTATAGTTATGTCCTCCTGGTGCACTGACCCTTTAATCATTGTATAGTGCCCTTCCTTATCCTTTGTGGTGGATTTTACTTTAAAGTCTTTTTTGTCTTAATATTGCTACTCCTGCTCTTTTTTGAGTGTTGTTTGCTTGATATATTTTTTCCATCCTTTAAATTTTAGTCTGTTTGTGTCTTTAAGTCTAAGGTGCATCTCTTGTAGGCAGCATATTGACGGATCATGCTTTTTTATCCAATCTGCCACTTTCTGTCTCTTTACTGGTGCATTAAGTCTGTTTACATTCAGCGTAATTATTGATAGGTATGAGTTTAGTGCTTTCATCCTGATATCTCTTTTTGTGTGATGTTCACAGTTTCTTTGTTCACCTTAATTTTCTGTGCTGAGTCGTTTTTCTTTATGTGTATATTTTTCACCTTTTTCTTTGTTGTAGATTTTGTGTTTGCTGGGTCTTTATGTTTTTCTACTTTTTTAATTTTGATTAGTAGGATTGTTAGATTCCTTTATGGTTACGTTAATATTTACCCCTATTTTCTAAGTTTATACCAGTCTTCTATTACTTTATATTGCCTTAACTTTCCTTCCATATAAAAAATCAACATCTCAGTTTTTTAAGTCCCTCTTTTTTGTTTTAACATTATCCTTTTTTATGTATTGATATCTGTTTCCCTATTTTCAATATCTGTATCTGAGTCAATATCTGATTGCTCTATCCTGTGTTCTAGTCTTGCGTTTTTAGCTGGTGTTATTGGTTATCTAACCATAGGACTCCCTGTAGTATTTCTTGTAATTTTGGTTTGGTTTTGGTTTTTGCAAATTCCATGAACTTCTGTTTATCTGGAAATGCCCTCATTTCACCATCATATTTGAGAGACAGTTTTGCGGGATACATAATTCTTGGCTGACAGTTATTTTCCTTCAAGGCTTTAAATAAGTCATCCCATTGCCTTCTAGCCTGCAAGGTTTCTGCTGAGTCATCCGAGCTTATTCTAATTGACTCCCCTTTGTAGATGACTTTTCTTTTATCCCTAGCTGCTCTTAAATTCTCTCTTTCTCTTTGGTTTTGGGAAGTTTGATTATAATATGTCTTGGTGACTTTCTTTTGAGATCTACCTTATGTGGGGTTCGACGAGCATCTTGGATAGATATCGTCTCATCTTTCATGATATCAGGGAAGTTTTCTGTCAACAAGTCTTCAACAATTTTTTCTGTATTTTCTGTTATGCCCCTCTGTTCTGGTACTCCAATCATTCGTAGGTTATTTCTCTTGATAGAGTCCCACATGACTCTTAGAGTTTCTTCATTCTTTTTAATTCTTTTATCTGATTTTTCTTCAAATAAGTTGGCATCAAGAGCTTTACCTTCAATGTCACGAATTCTAATTTCTACTGCCTCAGTTCTGCTCCTATGACTTTCTATTGAGTTATCTAATTCTGATATTTATTGTTAATCTTCTGGATTTCTGATGGCTGTCTCTCTATGGATTCTTGCAGCCTATTAAATTTGGCACTGTTTTTGAATAACTTTTTTAAGTTCCACTACTACTGTGTCTGTATGTTCTCTGGATATTTCTGCATTCTATTGAATTTCCTTTCTAATTTCTAGAAGAGTTCTGTATATTAATCTTTTGTATTCTGTCTCTGTGAATTCCAAGAAGTTCTCTTCCTCCAGAGAATTTAGTGATTCTTTATTTTGGGAGCTTGCTGAGGTATCATGGACTGCCTCTTTATGTGACTTGATATTGACTGTTGTCTCCGAGCCATCAATAATTTATTATAATTTTATTTTCTATTTTTTTAGTGCAACCTAGCTTCTTATTTTATTTTGTTTTGATTTGCCCAAATAGGCTGCTCGTGTGCACTAGTTTGATTTTTGACACCTTTGGATCTCTAACGTCCTGTCACCAGGTAGTTAGTTCTGTAACTAAGTATGTGCACACAGGAATCCATTAAATATTCCTATATGGGTTCAGCTCTGGTGTTCAGGCAGTCGGTCACCAAATGTGTGATGCAGCCTCTCACCCCCAGTCCTAGAGAGACATGGGTGATTTGTGCAGGCACTGGACTCTGGGTGTAGTAGGGGATCAGGCAGGGGGCTGACAGCTGCCCCTGAGAGTCTGAAAGGAAATCGTGTCCCTATTCTCTAGGGTGAGTAGGTAGGTGAGTTTTGCAGCCGGACTATGAGCACCCCACTCTGTTGGCTGTAAAGACTCGAGGGCACCACTTTTTCTTGGACTCCTGTAGCAGGTGACTAGGTGCTTTAGGTGTTACCACCAGTCCTCAAGCCCCTGCTGCAGATGGATAAAAGTGCCTACTTATGGGGCAGGGCCGTTTCAAGGGTCACAAATCTGCCAGTTCACAGCTGAAGCAGTTGAAGTTAAACTTCAGATGTTTGCCCTGTTGTACTGTGGTAGTGAGGACTAACGCTGTTGAGTTGGGTCGCCACAAGTCTATACAGTTGTGTAAGGCACTCAGAGTCTGCGGACCCCTGATACCCATACCTAGCAAGGAGCTGTGCCGACCCTGTGTTCCTGGCTTAGGGAAGCCAGTAGCTTTGACTCTCCAGTTTTAAATGAATGTTGTGAAGTCTTACTTGCATGTCTTGCTGTAACTACTTTGCAAAAAACTAAACGAGTTTATGCATGATAAACCGAGTATTTCTGTGTTAATTTTCTAAGATTAAATCCTATGCAACAGTGTTCAATAAATATTTGATGAATGAATGCTAGGTTACAGAAAAAAATGAGGAATGTGTGTGTTTGGGGGTATCAGGCTTTAGTCTGTTTCTTAAACTTTCTTTTCTATAGCATCATGACTCAAGTATGATCAGTAGACCAGCAATAGGGACATCACCAGGCAAATTGCTAGAAATGAACACTCTCAGGCCTTATCCCTGACCTATTGAATCAGATTATGAATTTCAACAACATTTTCAGAAGATTCTTATGCAAATTAAAGTTTGTTAAGTATTGCCCCAGGACACTAGTTCCTCAGATTCTGAAAAGATAAATTCTAACAAAGCATTCGGTGAAAAATAAGTAAAGGGAAGAGTGGGTTAAGCACAGTTATACAGGCTCTTATGTTGTTACTTTGTTATGTGCTGTCAAGTTGGCTCTGACTCATAGCAACCCTATGCACAACAGAGCAAAACACTACCCAGTCCTGTACCTTCTTCACAATTGTTATGTTTGAGCTCATTATTGCTGCCACTGTGCCAAACCATCCCGTCGACGGTTTTCTTCTTTATCAATGACCCTCTACCTTATCAAGCATGATGTCCTTCTCTAGGGACTAGTACCTCTTGATAGCTTGTCCAAAGTATGTGAAAGGAAGTCTCACCATCTTCGCTTTCAGGGAGCACTTTGGCTATGCTTCTTCCAAGACAAATTTGTTTGTTCTTCTGGCAGTTTGTGGTATATTCAATGTTCTTCACCAACACCATAATTCAAAGGCATCAATTCTTCTCTGGTCTTCCTTATTCATTGTCTAGCTTTCACATGCACATGAGGTGATTGAAAAGGCCATGGCTTGGGTCTGGCACACCTTAGTTCTCAAGGTGACGTCTTGGCTTTTTAACACTTTAAAGAGATCTTTTGCAGTAGATTTGCCCAATGCAATAAGTCATCTGATTTCTTGACTGCTGTTTCCATGGGTGTTGATTGAGGATCCAAGTAAAATAAAATCTTTGATAACTTCAATATATTCTCTGTTTATCATGATGTAGCTTATTGGTCCTGTTGTGAGAATTTTTGTTTTCTTTATGTTAAAATGTAGTCCATACTGAAGACTGTGGTCTTTCATTTTCATCAGTAAGTGTTTAAGTCCTCTTCTCTTTCAGCAAGCAAGGTTGTGTCATCTGCATATCATAGGTTGTTAATGAATCTTCTCCCAATCTTGATGCCCCTTCTTCTTCATATAGTCTAGCTTTTCAGATTATTTGTTCAGTGTACAGACTGAATAAGTATGGTGAAATGATACAACCCTGATTCATACCTTTCCTGATTTTAAAGCATGCAGTATTCCTGTGTTCTGTTCAAATGACTGTGTCATGGTTTATATACAGTTTCTTCATGAGGACAATTAAGGGTTCCCAGAAATCTCATTCTTCAAAATGTTGTCCATAATTTGTTATGACCCACACAGTTTGCCTTGCATACTCAATAAAATACAGATAAACATCTTTCTCGTATTCTTTGCATTCAACCAAGATCCATCTGACATCAACAATGATATCCTTCATTCCACATCCTTTTCTGAATCTGGCTTGAATTTCTGGCAGTTCCCTGTTGATGTATTGCTGCAGTCTTTTTCGAATTATATTTAGCAAAATTTTAGTTATGTGTGATACTAATGATATTATTCAATAATATTCACATTCTGTTGGATCACCTTCCTTTGGAATGGGTATAAATATGGATCTTCTTACATATTTTCCAGACAGCCAGGTAGCTGTCTTCTAAATGAATGATAGCTTCCAGCATGGCATTAGTTTGTTAAAACATCTCAAATGATATTTTGTCAATTCCTAGAGCCTTGTTTTTGCCAATGCCTTAAGTGCAGCTTGGACGTCTTCCTTCAATACCATCTGTTTTGTTCATATGATACCTCCTGAAATGGTTGAACATTAATCAGTTCTTTTTGGTACAGTGACTCTGTGTATTCCTTCCATCTTCTTTTGATGCTTTGTACATCATTCAATATTTTGCCCACAGAAACCTTCAATATTGCAACTCAAGGCTTGAAGTGTTTCTTCAGTTCTTTCAGCCTGAGAAATGCTGAGCGTATTCTTCCCTTTTGGTTTTCTAACTGCAGGTCTTTGCATATTTCATTATAATACTTTACTTTGTCTTCTTGAGCTGCCCTTTTAAATCTTCTGTTCAGCTCTTTTACTTCATTATTTCTTCCATTTTCTTTAGCAACTCTACATTCAAAAGCAAGATTCAGAGTCTCTCCTGAGATCCATTTTGGTCTTCTCTGTCTTTCTTGTCTTTTTAATGACCTTTTGCTTCTTCATGTATGATGTCCTTGATGTCATCTTACAATTTGTCTGGTCATTAGTTTCAATGTGTCAAATATATTCTTGAGATGGTCTCTAAATTCAGGTGGGATATACTCAAAGTTGTATTTTGGCTCTTGTGGGCTTGTTTTGATTTTTTTCAGCCTCAACTTGAACCTACAGATGAACAATGGATTGTATGTTCCCCAATCAGCTCCTGGCCTTCTTCTGACAGATGAAATTGAGCTTCTCATTCTCTCTATCCACAGATGTAGTCAACTTTACTTCTATGTATTCCATTCGGAACGGTCCATGTGTATAGTTGCCATTTATGTTGTTGGCAAAAGGTATTTCCAATGAATAGGTCATTGGTCTTGTTCTGACTGATGATATTGTGCTTCTCCATTGTCATCTTTTTGCACAGGTGTAGCCAATTTGCTTCCTGTGTATTCCATTCAGCAAGATCCAAGTGTATAGTTGGCATTTATGTTGTTGAAAAAAGGTATTTGCAATGAAGAAGCCCTTGGTCTTGTAAAATTCTATCATGCAATCTCCAGCATCATTTCTATCACCAAGGCCATATTTTCTAACTGCCAATCCTTCTTTGTTTCCAACTTTCACATTTCAGTCACCAGTAATTATCAATGCATTTAATCGAATGTTTGATCAATTTAAGACTGCAGAAGTTGATAAAAATTTTCAATTTCTTCGTCTTTGGTCTTAGTGGTTGGTGTGTACATTTGAATAATAGTTGTATTAACTGATCTTTGTAGGCGTATGGATATTATCCTATCACTGACAGTGTTGTACTTCAGGATAAATCTTGAAAAGTTTTTTTTGACAATGAATGTGACACGGTTTCTCTTCAATTTGTCACTTCCAGCATAGTAGACCATATGATTGTCCAATTCAAAATGGTCAATACCAGCCCATTTCAGCTCACTAATACCTAGGATAGCTATCTTCAAACATTGCATTTTACTTTTGAAAACTGCCAATTTTCCTACATTCATACTTCGTACATTCCACATTCTGATTATTAATAGATGTTTGCAGCTGTTAGTTCTCATTTTGAGTCGTGCCGCATCAGCCAATGAATGTCCCGAAAGCTTTACTCCATCCGCTTCATTAAGATCGACTTTAGTTTGAGAAGGCAGCTCTTCCCCAGTTGCATTTTGAATGTCTTTTAACCTGAGGGGCTCATCTTCTGGCACTATACCAGACAATGTTCAGCTTCTATGAATAAAGTTTTCATTGACTAATTTTTTAAGTAAACTGCTATGTTATTCTTCCTAGTCTGTCTTAGTCTGTACACTCTGCTGGAACTTGTCCACCAGGGTGACTCTACTAGTATTTGAAATACTGGTGGCATACCTCCCAGCATCACAGCAACAAGCAAGTCACCACAGTAAGACAAAATGACAGACGAGTGCTGGTTCTTATGTAGCAGGACATCTGAAGAATCATTCACATTTAAACTCTGACTTTCCAAGTTGGCAGGCAGTGGGAGATGTTAAGAAGTGTTTTTCAAACTCGTTTGATGATGGAATATTTTTTCCATAGAAATCACGTTGAAAAAGTTTCTGTAGTTGCATGGCACAGGCATTCATCTCATAATTAAGTAGTAACTAGATCTTAAGGAAATGATTTAAGCAGTAGCTAATCTTGGCTAACGATTACTGATATTCTGCTGAGTAGAAATACAAAACAGATTTCCAAGAGAAGAAAAAACAAACTAATAACAACAATAATAAAATAAAACAAAAATCAAACACTAAAACAAAATCCCTTAGAGTATCAACTATATATAGTGAAAAACTTTTAACAAAACAAAGCAACAATTATAAGAAATAGTAGTTGTCTGTAACTTTGTTTTTAAATAGAAATTTCTGAAGAAAAAAATGTACATATTTATATCCCATTCAGTTTCAAGATTTTTTTGTGTGTGCATCAAGGTATTTCTTGCTGTTTATGATATTTTGAATATTAGAAAGATTTCCACCAAACAAATAAAATTTTGCTGAAGATAATTCAAATACTGTTGCAGCCATACTTCAACAGAGAACTGCCAGAAGTTCAAGCTGGATTCAGAAGAGGATGTGGAACGGGGGATATCATTGCTAATGTGAGATGGATCCTCGGTGAAAGCAGAGAATACCAGAAAGATGTTTAGTTGTGTTTTATTGACTCTAGAAAGGCATTTGACTGTGTGGATTATAACAAATTATGGATAACATTACAAAGAATGGGATTTCCAGAACACTTACTTGTGCTCATGAGGAACCTGCACATAGATCAAGAGGCAGTCGCTTGAACAGAACAAGGGGATATTGACTGCTTTAAAGTCAGGAAAGGTGTGCGTCAGGGTTGTATACTTTCACCATACCTATTCAGTCGGTATGCTGAACAAATAATCCGAGCAGCTGGACTATGTGAAGAAGAACGGGGCATCAAGATTGGGAGAAGACTCATTAACAATCTGCGTTATATTGATGATACAACATTGCTTACTGAAAGTGAAGAGGACTTGATGCACTTAGTGATGAAGATCAAAGACCACAGTCTTCAGTATGGACTACACCTCATCATAAAGAAAGTAAAAATCCTCACGATTGGACCAATAAGCAACATCATGATAAATGGAGAAAATATTGAAGTTGGTAAGGATTCATTTTTCTTGGATCCATAATCAACGTCCATGGAAGCAGCAGTCAAGAAATCAAAAGAAGCATTGCATTGGGCAAATCTGCTGCAAAAGACTTCTTTAAAGTGTTGAAGAGCCAAGATGTCACCTTGAAGACTAAGGTGCTCCTGACCCAAGCCATGGTATTTTCAATCACCTCATATGCATGTGAAAACTAGACGATGAATAAGGAAGACTGAAGAATTGACACCTTTTAATTGTGGTATTGGGAAAGAATATTGAATATACAATGGACTGCTAAAAGAACAAACAAATCTAGGAAGAAGTACAACCAGAATGTCCCTTAGAAGCGAAGATGGCAAGACAATGTCTCATATACTTTGGACATGTTATCAAGAGAATCAGTCCCTGGAGAAAGACATCATGCTTGAGAAAGCACAGGGTCAGCGAAAAAGAGGAAGACCCTCAACAAGATGGATTTATACAGTGGCTGCAACAATGAATGCAAGCATAACAATGATTGTGAGAATGGCGCAGGACTGGGCACTGTTTCGTTCTCTAGCACTTAAGATCGCTATGAGGTGGAACCAACTTGACAGCCCCGCACAACGACAACAATAGTTCTCGAAGACAGAAGTCCAAAATCAGTATCATAGGGCCAAAATCAGTGTCACACTCCCTCTGGAGGCTCTAGGGAAGCATCAGTTCTTTGCCTCTTCTGCCTTCTGGTATTCCTTGGCTTCTGCCAGTATTTCTTGGCTGTGATTGTATCACTTCACTCTTCAAGGCCAGCATCTTCAGATCGCTCTCTGTTCTGTCTCCACATCACCTTCTCTTGTATGTGTGTTTCCTTGTGTTGCTCTCCTATAAAGACATTTGTGATGGCGTTTAGGACCCGCCCAGATAATCCAGAATAATCTCCCATCTCAAGATCTTTAACTTAGTCACATCCGCAAAAACTCTTTTCCCTAATAAGACAACATTTACATGGTCCAGGGATTAGGACCTGTTATGTTTGAGGCCATTTTTCAGCCATTGTTCCGCCTACTACAAATGGCTACAACATGCCAGCCCTATTCCAGTGCTGGAAACGAACGAAGTTCCTGTCTCATGGTGGATTACATTCTAATGAAGGAGAAAGACAGAAAATAAACAAATAATATTTAAGGTATTGGTAAACCCCATGAGAAAGGAAAAAAAAAAAAAAAGCAAGAGAGTGATAATAATATGTACGTGTGCATGCTATTTTAAGTTTGGTGGTTTAGGAAAAGTTCCTCTATGGAGATATTGCAGCAGAAACCTGAATAAAGTGAGAAAATGAGCTATTGGAATATTTATGAAAGGAGCATTTTAAGCACAGAGAATTTCAAGTACGAAAGCTCTGAATTGGAAATATGCTTGCATGTTTAAGAATATCATGAATGCCAAATCTACTGAGCACACTATTTACTGAGCTCTGGGGGCAGTTCTACTCTGTCCTCTAGGGTCTCTATGAGTAGGAATTGACTTGACTGTAATGGGTTTGGTTTTTGGGTTGAGGCGTGTGCCAGGAAGCAAAAGCCCAGTATAAGTGAAATCAAATCCTAGACTTCAAAAAATGTAGCATCATCTGTCAATAGAAACAGATACAAACACAAAGCTCCCCCAACTCAACTACCTCCATATAGTTAATAAAATTGTTTTAGAAAATTGCTGATGAAGTTCACGTGTTGAATGAATAACAGTAGGGGGTACAAAAAATTGAAATGTATGCAACTGAGTCTGCTCTTAGGGAAAGCCATGACCATTATAAGCAAATGATTTCAGACAAATTTTCAGTAAGAGAAAAAAGGAGACAGAGAATATAGGTAGGAGAGGAAGAGAATACATGCATTTTTAGAAAAGGTATAATGAGTAAAAAGGTACTATTACCTCCAACTGGCAATACAACAAGAAGCAAGCAAGCAGAAGCAAAGTCAGACAAGATGGTGTCATGTAAATACTGGTTATTCATTACCTAAAATTTACACTGAAGTACTCATACATGTTACATAATTCTCCATGACTGATGTCTGCAAAGTTCAGTCAATAGGACTGTTAAGACAAATAAGAAGAGTTAAAATAGTAAGATTCCCAAGATTTCTATTATAAACAGCCCAGATTATAAAGCTTTATGTTGAAAATATACCACTTTTGGGTATACTAAATAATTTTCTTAGAATCTCTTCTACCTTTAAGTTACCTCAGTAATCTTCTAAGAAAATGGATAACTTTTGAAGATTGTCATAAATAATCTATTCCTCTATGAAAGAGAATATTTTTGCCACATGCATTTATAAACATAGGTCAGGACATGTCAAAAAGGTGCAATACGAAGAGGCTAATGATGCTAAGGTTACCTATACCTTCTATTTCCAAAATACCCCAAATTACTCAAGCAAGGTTTTGTTCAAAAATAATTGTACTGAGGATAGTGGGTAAAAATTGATTCAAAATATTTTATGAAAATGATCTCATCAGCTTTAAAAATTAAGCTGTAGACATTCTATAATATTCCTATGCACTTTTTTTTTTATATTAGTGATTTGGTCAGATCAGATTTCAATGCATCTGGGATGCCTTGGGATTAAAAAAATAGTATATTCTGAAAAAAACATTTTTAAAGAACAGTCGACATCTTTTAAGAACTGTAGTTACAGAAGAAAAGAAAACCTGCCAGGTAAGTTAAGGATTTAATTAAACTGCAACAAATTCAAGGACAAAAATTACTAATTTCTACTTTCTGAACTTTTGAGATTTATACTGTTACCATTTTAAATTGATATTGGTTTACTGTCCCAATGCATGAGAAATTCACCCACTGCCTTGGCCTTTATTTATATACTTCACCCATACCAGGACAAATCGAAATCAAATGTTGAAGCGCCTGTTGTTATTAGCTGTCATAGTCAGCCCCTGACTCATAGAGGCCCCACGCACAACAGAACTAAATGCTGCACGGTCTTGCACCATCCTCATGACTGGTTGCAGATCTGACCATTATGATTCATACGGTTTTCATTGGCTGATTTCTGGAAGTTGATCTCCAGATCACTCTTTTTAGTCTATCTTTGTCTGGAAGTTTGCTGAAACCCATTCAACACCATAGCAACACACAAACCTCCACTGACAGATGGTCACATTTTAAAGGCGTATAGAAAAATAGCCTCAAAAAAAAAGATTTTTGACAAGCTTACTCTTCCCCTGCTGTTCTAACTTGATCTGCTAACAGAATAATGTCCAAAAATAGAGAATAAACCTGAAACACCATGGCCCTAATCATCTACACTTATAGCTTGCAATTGGGAGCAAATAGCCTGCCACAGGCAAATTCAATTCCTTCTTTGCAGCCAAAGGCCCTACAGCCAAGCATGTAACATTTTTATATATACAGTCAATTTCACAAAGAATGAGCTATTACAAGGGAACTCTCTATTTATATCTGGTATTTATGTTTATGGGTACACATAGCCTACTCTCACATATACACACGTGCTCACATACTTAACATTCTTCCTCAGAGTGTTAAATCATATAATTTTTCCTTCCTTTAAAATCTCTTGTTAAGAAAAAAAAATGTGCTCATGGATAGGCAAACTCAACATTGTGAAAATGACAATTCTACCCAAAGCAATTTACAAATACAATGCAATCCCGATCCAAATACCAACAACATTCTTCAAAGAGATGGAA
>NW_004443991.1:13397550-13431698 GCF_000243295.1 Trichechus manatus latirostris
AATTGGAAGAGTGTAGTCAATGTCACTGAACTGTGCATGTAGAAATTTTTGAAATGGTGTATTTTTGGCTATGTGTATTTTCACCAAAAAAAAAAAAAAAAGAGGTTGAGAAGTTAGAGGGTTGATATGTTGTGGGGTTGTTAACCAATGTTATAAAAGAAGATGTATACTTCTGTTTCATGAGAAACTATTTGCTCTGTAAGCCTTCACATGAAGTACAATAAAAAAAAAATGTATGTATATATTAAAAAAAAATGACTGGTATAATTGAATAGTGGCAAAAAAAAAAAAAAAAAACAAAGCCCATGTCAGTCACACTGTGAGAGGATCCAAATACATAACACAAAATTAGGAGACTCCTGGGGAAATTTCCAAGACTTCCCTGAAGAGGAACAGCTTTTGACGGATTCTGAACTACTACTTTTCTCTTCTTTTTGAATAATTATATAGCTATCAGCTGAAAATAAACTGTATAATGTCACTTTATTAGAGTCAATCATTGTGATGGTGTCAACCAGAAGGCCAAGAGCTGCTGCTATGTAACTAAATGGCAGGGTTCTGTGAGAACAGTGAAGAATATAAATGTGACACACAAAAATTCTTACTATAAAAGTGTATTTCACATATGCATAAGGTGAATATTTACCAATAAGTTATTTTTGCTTTAAATAATAAAATTGAAGCTATAGTTCTGAAAAACTGCAAATAAAATGAGGAATAGTAGAAATCCTTAAAATCTCCTGTTTCTTAAATTGTCATTAAAAATATTTATTCCCTGTGAAGCAATAATTGCATTCTAAGAATCTATTCTAAGAAAATGATTACAATTCTACCCAAATAAGATTTTTATCAGAGCATTATTTATAAGAATAAGAATTTATAAACAGCTTAACTACCTGTCACTAACAGATGAATTGGAAAATCCATATTATAGGGTATTACTCATTCTTTAAAAATCATGCCTTCAAATAACCTTCAATACCTTAGAAAAACGTTTATGGTATAACGTTAAATTTAAAAAAAGAAACAAAATTCAAGATAATATACACATTTTTACCATTTTATATGCATAAATGTACTGAAAAGGAGGCTAAAAGGGAGTACATTAAAATGGCAACTATAGTTTTCTTTGAATAGTAAAATTATATAATTTTTCCCTTGATATTATTATGCATTTTACACACTTCCTATGATAAGCATGTAGCACTTTTATTCAGCAAAAACATATTTAATTTTTAAAAGTTGTTAATTTTGTTTAAATCTTTCTGTTGTTGTTGTTGTTAGGTGCAGTTGAGTCCCTTCTGACTCATAGGGACCCTATGCACAACAAAACAAAACATTGCCTGGTCCTGCACCATCCTCACAATTGTTGCTATGTTTAAGCCCATTGTTGCAGCCACTCTGCCAATCTGTCTCACTGAGTCTTTTTCATGAAACTTCTACTCTACAAGAATGATGTCCTTCTCCAGGGACTGGTCCCTCCTGATAACATGTGCAAAGTATGTGAGAAGAAGTCTCCCCATCCTTGCTTCTAAGGAGCATTCTGGCTACACTTCTTCCAAGACAGTTTTTTTGGTTCTTCTGGCAGTCCATGGTATAGTCAATATTCTTCATCAACACTGTAAGTAGAAGGCATCAGTTCTTTTTCTGTCTTCCTTATTCGTTGCCCAGCTTTCTCATTCATATGAGGTGATTAAAAACACCATGGCTTGGATCAGGTGCACCTTAGTCTTCAAGGTGACATCTTTGATTTTTAACTCTTTAAAGAGGTCTTTTGCAGCAGATTTGTCCAAGGCAATGCTTTGTAGGATTTCTTGACTGCTGCTTCCATCTGTATGCTGAGCAAATAATCCAAGAAGCTGGACTATATGAAAAAGAACGTGGCATCAAGATTGGAGGAAGACTCATTAACAACCTTTGATATACAGATGACACAGCCTTGCTTGCTGGAAGTGAAGAGGACTTGAAGCACTTACTGATGAAGATGAAAGACTACAGCTTTCAGTAGGGATTACACCTCAACATAAAGAAAACAAAAATCCTCACGATAGGACGAATAAGTAACATTATTATAAACCGAGAAAAGATTAAAATTGTCAAGGATTTCATTTTTCTTGGATCTGCAATCAACACCCACAGAAGCAGCAGTCAAAAAATCAAAAGACACATTGCACTGGGCAAACCTGCTGCAAAAGACCTTCTTAAAGTGTTAAAAATCTAAGATGTCGCCTTGAAAACTAAGGTGCACCTAACCCAAGCCTTGGGGTTTTCAGTAGCCTCACATGCATGTGAAAGCTGAGTAATGAATAACGAAGAAGGAAGAAGAATTGATGCCTTTGAATTATGATGCTGGTGAAGAATATACCACGCAATGCTAGAAGAATGAAAAAATTTGTCTTGGAAGAAGTACAGCCAGAATGCACCTTAGAAGCAAGGGTGGTGAGACTTCCTTTCACATACTTTGGACGTGTCATCAGGAGGGACCAGTCCCTGGAGAAGGACATCGTGCTTGGTAAAGCAGAGGTTCAGCAAAAAAGAGGAAGACCCTCAATGAGATGGACTGATACAGTGGCTGCAACAATGGGCTCAGACATAAAAATGATGGTGAGAATGGTACATGACCAGGCAGTATTTTATTCTTTAGTACATAGCATTGCTATGAGTTGGAACCTACTTGAGGGCACCTAACAACTACAACAACACAATGGAATGGCTTGACCTATGATAGATACAAGATATGATATTCAGGGCACAATTCAGGTATGCAAGATGTGTTAAACACACACACATACATTTAAGTTCTATTTATAATTCTTACTTATTTTATACTTTGATTGGATATCTATTTTTAGACTTCTATTCTGGCAGGGTCTAAAAAAATTTATTCCCAGTCAATTTAAGAACTCTCCTCTCTTCTTTCTTAGTAGAGTGGATGCTTCATGTCATTTATCTTCACAAATATTTTCTTTGATGTCCATCTTTTTATCTAGTCCTCTATAGGGTCGCTATGAGTCAGAATCATCTCGACGGCAACAGGTTTTTGTTTTGATTCAGTCCCTGCTGGCCACCACTGACACATCCCTCACTGCAGTCTGTGTGGTCCTTTGAGTGGTCTGCATGGTACTAGGGGAACCCCTGCTATGTCGAAGCACTGAAGTCACCAGGGTGCTAAAACCTATCTGCCTAGGTTCTCTATGCATATTTTTCCCAGGTATCTTGGTGACCCTACAGGGCTGCTATGGATTGAATTGTGTCCCTTGCAAAATGTGTATCAGTTTGATGGGTCTTACCATGTTCCCAATCAGCCTGAAGCAGCTGACTTGATAGAACAATGGTGTGGCTTTCTAAAGACACAATTATGACACCAGCTAGGTGACAATACCTTGTAGGGTTGGGGTAATGTTGTCCAGGAGGCTGTATATACTCTAAACCAGCATGCAATATATGGTGTAGTTTCTCCCAGAGCCAGGATACATGGGTCCAGAAATCAAGGGGTAGAAATGGGAGCAACACCACACACTATTATCCCTAGTGATCCACTCGAAAAATTTTTGCTTCTAGTTCCCGTGACCTTATGCTCTGCGAGTCTAGAGGTCTTAGTTCCAAAGGGAGGAATGCTCCCACCTGGAGGTACATCACTGGTTCCATTGAACTGGAAGCTAACAATGCCACCTGGCCATTTGGGGCTCCTTATGCCTATGCATCAACAGGCAAAGAAGAGCGTTTCCTTGGGGGTGTAGCCTGCATGGAGTGTAAGTAGCCTTCTGGCAAGGCTCGTGAGCTTTTGCTTTCTCTGTATCCTGCAGCTGGCTTCTGTTCATCTGACCTCCAGTTTTGGTACTTGAGCTAGCAGCTTACCTGCTGCCTGCCTGATGATTTTGGGATTCATCAATCTTTGCAGCCTGTGAGCAAGAGCCCTGCTGTCTGACCTGCCAATCTTGGGTTCTTCAGGTCCTGCGACTACATGAATCAGAAAAAGCTTCTATACGGACCCATGGACTCGGGATGTTCCTTCTCTACAACCTCATGAGCCATTTCCTTGATATAAATCTCTATCTCTCTATATATATATTTATACACTTCACTGATTTTCCTTCTCTAGAGAACCTAGCCTAAGACATCTGCTTTTATAGAAGACAGCTAGATTTTCATGTACTTCTGCATTAAATCATTGCCATACATTGTTTTGGTTGGAATATATGAGAAAAATTCAGGCTCTCACAGATAGATGGTTAGAAAAAGGAAGAGCATATTCATAGCCTTCTTGATAATTGTGAATATTCTTTGGTACTACACCAAAACTTAACGAGTGGTAATTTCTTACAGGTTAGTTGGAATGGAGAATCCAACAATTCAGACTCGAGTCTGAATAGCCATAGTTGTCAATCAGTCCTTTCAAGAAAAAACCGTGTTTAGCTCACAATTCAATTGTACAAGGGCTTTTCCTTGAGACAACCGTTGTACTTCAAAGTATTTAACAGAAGTGCTTTATGTGCACTTCCAATTTTACCATATAGAATACTTAAAAGTGTATACTTCAAAGATTTAATATAATCATCAAGGACATTCTTAAAAGAAATTGGCTTTTTTGTGTTGTAAGTGTTGGTGGTGAAGAATATGATGACAACTAGTAGAGTTTGATGCCGCTGCCACCTGAATTCGGACTTTTAGCCTCCTAAACTGTGAGAGAATGGACTTCCATTTGTTGAAGCCATCCGCTTTGGTATTTCTGTTACAGCAGCACTAGATAGCTAAGGCAAGGGCTTTGCCTATGAACAGGACACCAGGCCCATAAACTGGGGCCCTGTGCTACCCTTCTACAGCCTTCCAGCCCCAGCCTTGACACCTATCCTCTCTTCTCTTCATCTCCATCTGTCTTCCCTTTCTTTACCTGGGGTATTTTTTCTTTCTAGGGGCTAAGGCAGCACTCTGCCTATTATTATTTCTCTCCTTTTTGATATTAAGAGTAGTCTTCTCAGTTCCCTTTAGGGCCTTAGACTTTTAGAAGCCAAAGCCAGGAAGACATATTTGTCTTCTGCTTAACACTGTCATATTCTTCATCCAGTATGGTGGTTCTACCTAGTAGTTGTGTAGGAAGACATGTGGCTTGTGGCTTGTTGAGGAAGCAATGCAAAAGAAAAATATGAAGTAATATTTTAATATATTACCCTACTACAAAGTTGCTAATGAGATGAAGGTCCTGAATTTGAGACTAGCTTGAGTCAGTGTGATGGTTAAGGTCATGCGTCAACTTGGCTAGGCCATGATTCTCAGTGGTTTGGCAGATATTATGTAATCATCCTTCGTTTTGTGATCTGATGTGAGCAGCCAATCAGTTGAAAGCAAAGTTGCCTTGGGGTGTGGCCTGCATCCAGTGTATATGGATGTTCTGGCAAAGCTCACCCTCTCTTGATCCTGCATCGACTTGTCATCCTCAGGCCTCTGGTTCTTGGGATGTAAGCCAGCAGCCTGCTGTCTGACAGACCTGAACGTTTTTGGATTCACCGGCTCCTGCAGCCCTGTGAATCCACAGCCTGCTGTCTGACCTGTCGATTTTGTGTTCATCAGCCCATGCAATCACGTGAATCAGGAGAAGCCTCCAGCTTGACTCCAGACCCATGGATCTAGGACTTGCCAGCCTCCACAATTGTGTGAGCCATTTCCTTGAAATAAATCTCTCTATATATTTATGTATATACACTTCACTTGTTTTGCTCCTCTAGAGAACCAAGCCTAAGACATTCAGTAATGAGAGTGTTTCTAGAGGAAAAAATTGTGAGGATGAATTTTCTGAACTGGTTCTCAAGTCTGGCTAGTTTTAAAGGCACTGTGACTCTGCTTCTCATAGTAAAGAGGGCACTACTAATCCATGGCATGATGACAACAGAAATACACAAAATATCTCCACCAATAGACGAAATATTTATGAGAGGTAAGGCTCTGGGTGATTGCATATTTGATACTTTTCTACAATTTTTCAGAATGAGAAGTATAAGGAAGCTGGTGGGTTGGTCCTACTTTTGCTAGACAAAATGGTGAGAGAAAGGGATGAGATCAAAGCTTCAGAGTCACAGCTCAAGTGGTGCATACAAGACCTGAAATTTGCCATGTGTGCCCTGAAAAAAAGCCTTATTTCTTTTTTTCTCACTTTTATTATTATTTTTAATTGTACTTTCAATGAAGGTTTACAGAACAAACTACCTTCTCATTAAACAGTTAGTACACATATTGTTTTATGACATTGGTTAATAACCCCACGACATGTCAACACTCTGCCTTCTCAAAGTTGGGTTTCCTATTACCAGCTTTCCTGTTGCCTCCTGTCCTTTAGTCCTTTCCCCATGGCTGTTGTGCCCATTTTGTGTTGTTTTGTTTTATGGGCCTGTCTAATCTTTGACTGAAGTGTGAACCTCGGGAGTGACTTCATTACTGAGCTAAAAGTGAGTCTGGGGGCCATACTCTTGGGGTTTCTCCAGTCTCTATCAGGCCAGTAATTCTGGTCTTTTCTGTGTGAGTTAGAATTTTGTTCTACATTTTCCCAGCTCTATCCAGACCCTCTATTGTGATCCCTGTAAGAGAAGTCAGTGGTGGTAGCCAGGCACCATCTCATTATACTGGACTCAGTCTGGTGGAGGCTGTGTTAGTTGTGGTCCTTTAGTCCCTTGGACTAATCTTTCCTTTGTATCTTTAGTTTTCTTCACTCTTCCTTGCTCCCGAAGGGGTGAAACCAGTGGAGTATATTAGATGGCTGCACACAAGCTTTTAAGACCCTGGACGTTGCTCACCAAAGTAGAATGTAGAACATTTTCTTTATGAACTATGTTATGCCAATTGATCTAGATGTTCCCCAAGACCATGGTTCCCACAGCCCTCAGCCCAGCAATTCAGTCCATCAGGGAGTTTGGGTGTGTCTATGTCTTGTACAAGTTGTGCTGGCTTCCCAGTATTGTGTACTGTCTTACCCTTCACCAAAGTTACCACTTATCTGTTGTCTTATTTAGTGTTTTTCCATCCCCACCCTACCCTCTCTTGTAACCATCAAAGATTGTTTCTTTTTGTGTGTAAACCTTATCATGAGTTTTTTACAGTAATGGTCTCATACAATATTTGTCCTTTTGTGGTTGACTTATTTCACTCAGCATAATGCCCTCCAGATTCATCCATGTTGTGAGATGCTTCCCAGATTCGTCATTATTCTTTATCATTGTGTAATACTCCATTGTGTGTATGTACCATAATTTGTTTATCTTTTCATCTGTTGATGGGCATCTAGGTTGTTTCTATGTTTTTGCTATTGCAAACAATGCTGCAATGAACATGGGTGTGCATATGTCTATTCGTGTAACAGCTCTTACTTCTCTAGGCTATATTCCTAAGAGTAGGATTGTTAGATCATCTGGTATTTCTATTTCTAGATTTCTAAGGAAGTGCCATATTGTTTTACAAAACGGTTGAATCATTTTCATTCCCATCAGCAGCACATAAGAATTTCAATCTCCCCTCATGCTCTCCAATATTTGTTATTTTCTGTCTTTTTGATTCGTGCCAGTAAGGCCGAGGTAAGATGGTATCTCATTGTGGTTTTGGTTTGCATTTCTCTAATGCCTAGTGATCCCAAGCATTTCTTCATGTGTCTGTTTGCTGCTTTAATGTCTTCTTTGGTGAAGTGTCTGTTCATTTCCTTTGCCCATTTTTAATTTGATTATTTGTCTTTTTGTTGTAGAGGTGCTGGATTTTCCTGTAGATTTTAGAGATTAGAGCTTTTTTGGATTTGTAGTACCAAAACATTTTTTCCCAGTCTGTAGGTTCTATTTTTACTCTTTTGGTGAAGTTTTTTGATGAGCTTAAGTATTTAATTTTTAGAAGATACCAGTTATCTAGTTTACCTTCTGGAGTTTGTGTGTTGTTAGTTATGGTTTGTATCCTGTTAATGCCATGTATTAGGGCCTCTAGGGTTGAACCTATTTTTTTCTTCTATGAACTTTATAGTTTTTGGCTTTATATTTAGGTCTTTGATCCATTTTGAATTAGATCTTGTGTAGGGGTTGAGGGATGGGTCCTGTTTCATTTTCTTTACAGACGGACATTCAGTTTTGCCAGCACCATTTGTTAAAAATACTGTCTTTTCCCCATTTGATGGACTCTGGGCCTTTGTTGAAGATCAGGTGACCAAAGGTGGATGGATGTGCATCTCGGTTCTCAGTTCTGTTCCATTGGTCAATGCATCTGTCATTGTACCAGTACCAGGCTGTTTTGACTACTGTAGCTGTATAGTAGGTTCTGAGGTCAGGTGGTGCGAGTCCTCTTACTTTCTTCTTCTTCTTCAATAGTGTTTTACTTAGCCGGGGCTTCTTGCCTTTCCATATAAAGTTAATGATTAGCTTTACCATCTCTTTAAAGACTGTTGTTGGTATTTGGATCAGGATTGCATTGTATTTGTAAATTGCTTTGGGTAGAATTGTCATTTTCACAATGTTGAGTTTACCTATCCATGAGAATGGTGTGTTTTTCCATTTATGTAGATCTCTTTTGGTTTCTTGCAGTAGTGTTTTGTAGTTGTCTTTATATAGGTCTTTTACATCCCTGGTTAGATGTATTCCTAAGTATTTTATTTTTTTAGGGCCTATTATAAATGGTATTGTTTTCCTGATTTCCTTTTCATCATTCTCTTTATTGGTGTATAGGAATCCAACTGATTTTTGTACGTTTTATGTTGTATCCTGTTACTCTGATGAATCTTTCCATTATTTCCTGTAGTTTTCTCATGGAGTCTTTAGGGTTTTCTATGTATAGTATCATATCAGCCACAAATAGGGACAGTTTAACTTCTTCGTTACCAATTTGGCTGCCCTTTATTTCTTTTTCTTGCCTTATTGCTCTAGCTAGAACTTCCAGCACAATGTTAAACAGGAGTGGTGATAAAGGGCATCCTTGTCTTGTTCCTGTTATCAAGGGGAATGTTTTCAGCTTCTCTCCACTAAGAATTATGTTGACCATTTGTTTTGCACAGATGCCCTTTATTATGTTGAGAAATTTCCCTTCTATACCTATTTTATTGAGAGTTTTAATCAGGAACAGGTGTTGGACTTTGTTGACTGCCTTTTCTGTGTCAATTGAGATGATCATGTGATTACTTTCTTTCCTTTTATTTATGTGGTGGATTATGTTGATTGATTTTCTAATGTTTAAACATCCTTGTACACTTGGTATGAATCCTACTTGGTCATGTTGTATTATTTTTTTGATATGATGCTGAATTCTGTTGGCTAGAATTTTGTTGAGAATTTTTGCATCTATATTCATGAGAGATATTTGTCTGTAATTTTCTTTTTTTGTGGAGTCTTTCCCTGGTTTTGGTATCAGGGTTATGCTGGCTTCATAGAATGAATTCAGCAATGTCACTTCCTTTTCTATGTTCTGAAATAGTTTGAGTAGTACTGGTGTGAGCTCTTCTCTGAATGTTTGGTAGAATTCTCTAGCGAAGACTTCTGAGCCAGGGTTTTTTTGTTGTTGTTGTGGGAAGTTTTTTTATTACCTTTTCAATCTCTTGTTATGGGTGTGTTCAGATTTTCATCACTTTGTGTTAGTTTGGCTAGTTAGTGTTTTTCTAGAAATATATCAATTTCTTCTAGGTTTTCAAATTCGTTGGAGTATAGTTTTTCATAATAGTCTGTTATGATCCTTTTATTTCAGTTAGGTCCACTGTAATGTCCCCCATTTCATTTATTATTTGGGTTATTTGTGTCCTCT
Source organism: Trichechus manatus latirostris (assembly GCF_000243295.1). Lineage (NCBI taxonomy): Eukaryota > Metazoa > Chordata > Mammalia > Sirenia > Trichechidae > Trichechus > Trichechus manatus. Next base: position 13,407,301 of record NW_004443991.1, read on the forward strand.
CCTGTTTTTCTTTTGTCAGTTTTACCAGTGGTTTGTCGATTTTGTTGATACTTTCAAAGAACGAACTTTTGGTTTTGTTGATTCTTTCTATTGTTTTTCAATTCTCTATTTCTTTTATTTCTGCTCTGATCTTTATTATTTCCTTTCTTCTGGTGGCTGTGAACTTCTTTTGCTGTTCTCTTTAATTTGTTCGAGTTGTGTAGTTAATGTTTTTATTTTGTCCCTTTCTTCTCTTTTGATGTGTGCATCTATTGCTATAAATTGTCTTCCAAAGACTGCCTTTGCTATGTCCCCAAGGTTTTGGTATTATGCATTTTCATTCTCGTTTGATTCTAGGAATTTTTTGATTCCATCTGATTTCTTCTATTACCCAGTGGTTTGTAAGCAGGTTGTTATTCAATTTCCATGTAATTGATTTTTTTCTCTTGATCTTGCTGTTGTTAATTTCTACCTTGATGGCATTGTGGTAGGAGAAGATACTTTGTATTATCTCAGCATTTTGGATCTTGTTGAAGATTGCTCTGTGGCCTAAGATGTTTATTCTAGAGAATGTTCCATGTGCATTGGAAAAGAATGTGTACTTTGTGGAAGTTGGGTGGAGTGTTCTACATATGTCTATGAGGTCAAGTTTGCTGATTGTGCCCTTTACGTCTTCTGTATCTTTGTTGAGCTTCTCTCTATATGTTCTGTCATTTTCCAAGAGTGGTGTGTTGAATTCTCCAACCATTATTGTGGAACTGTCAATTTCTCTTTTCAGTGATGTTAGAGTTTGTTTTATGTATTTTGGAGCCCTGTCATTGGGTGCATAGATGATTATTATGGTTATGTCTTCATGATGGATCATTCCCTTAATCATTATATAGTGTCCTTCTTTGCCTTTTATGGTGGAATTTGTTTTAAAGTCTATTTTATCTGAGATTAGCATTGCCACTCCTACTTTTTTTGGTAGCTGTCTGCTTAATATGTGTTTTCCATCCTTTGATTTTTAATAAATTCATATCTTTGTTTCTAAGGTGTGTCTCTTGTAGACAGCATATTGATGGATCCTGTTTTTTTATCCATTCTGTCACTCTTTCTCTTTATGTGTGCATTTTGGTCATTTACTTTGAATGTAATTATTGAGAAGTGTGAGTTTATTGCTGTCATTTTGTGTGCTTTTTTTTTTGTGGTGCTTATGTTTTCTTTGTTCCTTTTACTCTCCTGTGCTGATTTCCTCGTTTGTGGATTTTTTTTCTTTTCTTTTTTTCGTAGATTTTGTATTTACTGAGACTTTATGGTTTTCTTCTTTATTTTGATGAATAGGTTTGTTAACTTTCTTTGTTGTTACCTTGAAATTTACTCTTATCTTCCTAGGTTTGAATCAGTGTATTATTATTTGGCATCGCCTTGCCTTCCTCTCCATTAGAAGGCTCTGTATGTACACCATTTATTACCTCTTTTATTGTTCTGATGCTGTTGTCATTTACAGATTACCTCTCTGGTTCCCTGTTGTAATTCTTTTGGTTTTGCATAGTCCTCGAGAGTTCATTTCCTAGATTGGTATCTGGCTGGTACGATCCTGCATCCTAGATTCAGCCTGTGGTCTGATGTTGTTTGTTCTCAGACCAAAGGACTCCTTTTAATAATTCTTGTAAGTTTGGTTTAGTTTTTACATATTCCCTTAATTTCTGTTTATCTGGAAATGTTCTAATTTCAGCATCATATTTAAATGACAGTTTTGCAGGATATATCATTCTTGGCTGGCAATTGTTTTCTTTCAAGGTTTTATATATGTTATCTCATTGCCTTCTTATCTGTATGGTTTCTGCCAAATAATCCAAGCTTAGTCTTATTGTTTCTCCTCTGTATGTGACTTTTTGTTTTTCTCGAGCTGCTCTCAGGATTCTTTCTTTGTCTTTGGTTTTAGCAAGTGTGATTATTATATGCCTTGGTGATTTTCTTTTGGTGTCTATCCTTTATGGGGTTCGTTGAGCTTCTCCGTTGGCCAGCTTTTCATCTTTCATGATACTGGGGAAGTTTTCTGTTGGCTGTTCTTCAATGACCCTCTCTGTGTTTTCTGTTTTCTCCCCCTGTTCTGGAACTCCAATCACTCACAAATTTTTGCTTTTGATAGTATCCCAGTTAATTTTCAGAATTTCTTCATTTTTCTTCCTTCTGTTTTCTGGTTTTTCCTCTGAGTTGTATCCAAGTATCTGTCTTCAATTTCACTGATCCTGTCTTCCATCATTTCAAACCTTCTCCTCAGCTCTTCTATGACACCTGTCTACTTTTGAAATCTTGTTGTTTGTCTTTTAGATTTCTAATTGTTGTTTTTGTATGATTTCTAGTTGTGAATTTATTTTGGAATTTTATTCCTGTATTATTTTCCAAAGTTCTTCTTTTTTTTTGTCTGTATTTTGCATGAATTTGTCTGCCTTTTCCATGAATTTGTCTATTTTTCCTCCTTCTTAGCTGCTTTTTTCTTCAACTCTTGGATAGCTCTGAATATTAGAGATTTGCATTCCCTATCAGGTAGTTCTAGTGCCTTTTCTTCTACTTGAAAGTCATCTGGTGTTTTATTTTGGATTCTTACTGGAACCGTCCTGTCCTGTTTTTGTATATATTTTGATATTGTCTGCTGTTTTCAGGTCATTCAGTAGTTGTTTTGTTTGTTTATTGATTGTAGATTTGTTTCTTTCATCCTGTTTTTTTTGTTTTATTTGTTTATGTCTGAGAAGGTGGGCTGTGCATTCTTTGTAGTTTGCTCATCTGTGGGCACCATACTTTTCACCTCCTTGTACAATGGGTAGGGTCAGTCACTCAGCTATGCTGCAGCAGGGCAAGTCTAGCTGAAGGGTAGTTGCTGGGATGGGTTGTTTGTGGCACATACTATATCTGACAGGGCTGGCTGGGAATCAGTGCACGGCAAGTTCCAGTAGGCCATATTTGTGCTGCTCAGGGGTGTGATGTTCAATGCATGGTTCAGGTAGGCAGGAAGGAGGAGGTAGATTGTGATGTGTGAAGCTAAGATGGATATGGGAAAAAGGAGAGAGAAACAGGAGCCAAAAAGAAAAAAACAAACAAAACGTGTTCCAAGGGAGCTTGACATTGGAGTGGAGAGATGAGAGACCAATAAATGGAAGAAAACAAAAAGAAAAAGAGTAAAAAAATAAATAAGTAAATAAAAATTAGGAAAAAAAAAAAAAGGAAAAGTCCCCAGGGATCCCACCAGTGTGGCTGTGAAGACTGAGGAAGTGACTCCCAGGCTGCAAAGTACGGCCTGGGTAGAAGGGGTTGAGGTGTCACACAGTACCAGGTGTTCAGTTGACAGGAAGAGAAGGTAAGTATAGAGAGACAAGAAACTGAGAAGTGAAGGAAGACAAAAGGGAAAAAGAGAGAAAAGAAAATAAAAAAACAAACAAAACATAGAAAAAGCAAAAAACAAAACAAAACAAACAAATGAATAAAAAACCAAAAAACAAAAAAAAAAAAAAAAATAAAAAAAAAAGTAATTCCCCCAGGTATCCTACTTCACAGCTGCAAAGACTGAGGAAGTAGCTCCCAGGCTGCACAGTACTGCCAGGCTAGAAGGGTCTCCCAAGCCAAAAAAAAGAAAAAGAAAACAAAGAAACAAACAGGTCAAAACAGAACAAATAATAACAAACAAACAAACATACAAAAGCCCTGGGGATTCCACCAGCATGGTGGGGTGGGCCAGGAAGCAGTTCTGCAGCCGAGCGGCATTTCACAGCCTTTCAGGGAGAAGCAAAGATGGCACACGGAACCAGATATTTGAGAGAAAAGTGGGGGAGGTGGTGAGAGGCATGCAAGAAATGAAAAGAAGCAGGAAAAAAACCACTAGCAACAAACAAATGGCACTCAAAGAGCCTGCCAGTGTGGGTGGGGGAATCCAGGTGGCAAAGACTCTGTGGCCACAGGAAGCAGAGGAGGCCAAGTGGGGGTGAAGAAGGGTGGGTGGTGGGAAAGTGTATATCGCTGGATACTGGTTGTTCTGTCTCTTGCTGGGAGCTCCAAGCAGCCTCTTTCCTGTACTCTCTGTTCACCGATCTCTGATAGCAGTCCAAGATGGCGAATCTGTGGGTGTGTTAGCTGATAGGGGACCTCTGCATGTATCCTGACTCTCTGTTCTCTATCAGTTTCTTATTCCATTTGGTATTTGGCTGAGTTATCTCTTCATTTGATACTTAGGGTTTCAGGATTGACGTTTGTCTCTGTTTGACTTAGTTTTTCAGGTCTTTGCTGTGGAGGGATGTTGTGTTGCTTCTGTCTATAGTGCCATGTTGGCTGGAAGTCCCTTTCTTTTTTTTTTGATGTGTGCCTCTATTGCTATAAATTGACCTCGGAGCATTGCCTTTGGTGTATCCCAAAGGTTTTGGTATGATGTGTTTTTATTCTTGTTTGATTCTACGAATTTTTTGATTCCATCTTTGATTTTTTCTATTACCTGGTGATGTTTAAGCAAGGTTTTATTCAGTTTCTGTTTTTGATTTTTTTTTCCTTTCTCTTCCTGTTATTAATTTCTACTTTTATGTTGTTGTGATCATAAAAAATGCTTTGTATTATCTCAGTGTTTTGGATTTTGTTGAGTGTTGCTTTGTGGCCAAAGATGTGGTCTATTTTGGAGAATGTTCCATGTGCGTTGGAAAAGAGGTATACTTTGCAGCTGTTGTGTGGGGCATTCTATATGTTTATAAGGTCAAATTAATTATTGAGTCCTTTGGTCCTCTGTATCTTTGTTGATTTTCTTTCTAGATATTTTGTCCTTTACTAAGAGTTGTGTGCTGAAGTCTGCTATTATTATTGTGGAATTGTCAATTTTTCTTTTCAGTGTTGTTTGAGTTTATTTCATGTATTTTGGATCCATATTATTGCATGAGTAGATATTTATTATTGTTATATCATCATGGTGGATTGTCCCTTCAATCATTATTTAAAATCCTTCCTTGTATTTTATGGTGTATTTTGTCTTAAAGTCCATTTTATCTGAGATTAGTATTGCCACTCCTGTTCTTTTTTGGTTACTTTTTGCTTGATATATTTTTTCCATCCTTTAATTTTTAATATAATTATGTCTTTGTTTCTTAAGTGTGTCTCTTGTAGACAGCATATTTATGAGTCATTTTTTTTGTATCCATTTTGTCATCCTCTGTCTCTTTATGGGCACATTTAAGCCATTTTCATTCAATGTGATGATCGATAAGTGTGAGTTTATTCCTGTCATTTTGTACTCCTTTTTTTTGGTGCTTACGTTTTCTTTTTTCCTCTTACTCTCCTGTACCGAGTTCCTTTTGTTTGTGGATTTTCTTTCTGTATCTTTCGTTTTTGAAGAGTTTGCTTTTACTGAGACTTTATATTTTTCTTCCTTATTTTGATGAGTAGGTTTGTTAACTTTATTTGTGGCTACCTTGAAATTTACCCCATCTTTCTAACTTTGAACCAGTCTTATTGCTGGATATTACCTTGACTTCTTCTCTATTTGAAAGTTCTATATACACCATTTATTCCCTCTTTTATTGTTCTGATGTTGTCATTTACATATTGTTGTTTCTCATTCTCTGTTGTAAGTCTTTCGATTTTGTTTTGTCCTTGACAGTTCATTACCTAGTTTCATATCTGGCTGATGTTGTCCTGTGTCCTAGATTCAGGTTGTTATCTGATGTTGTTTGTTCTCTAACCGAAGGACTGCCTTTAATATTTCTTGTCAGCGTGGTTTAGTTTTTGCATATTCCCTTAATTTCTGTTTATCTGGAAATGTCCTAATTTTACCATTATATTTGAGCTTGTGTTTTGTAAGATATTTTATTTTTGGTTGGCAATTTTTTTTCTTTCAAGGGTTTATACACGTCATCCCATTATCTTCTTTCTTGTATAGTTTTCGTGGAGTAATCAGAGCTTAGTTTTATTGTTTCCTCTTTGTATACGACTGTGTTTTTTTCGAGCTGCTCTCAGGATTCTTTGTTTTTGGTTTTAACAATTGTGATTATGATATGTCTTGATGACTTTCTGTTGAGGTCTATGTTATATGTGTTTTGTTGAGCTTCTTGGATGGTCAGTTTTTCATTTTTCTTGATATTAGGGAAGTTTTCTGTCAGCAAATCTTCAAAGATCCTCTCTGTCTTTTCCATTTTCTCCCCCTGTTCTGGAACTCCAGTCACACACAAATTTTTCTCTTGATTGTATTCCACGTAGTTCTTAGGTTTTCTTAATTTTCTCCATGCTTTTCTCTGATTTTTCCTCAAAGTGGTAGCCAAAGATTTGTCTTCAATTTTGCTGATTCTGTCTTCTATTGTTTCAAATTTTCTCCTAAAACCTTCTATTGCTTTGTCCATTTCTGAAATCTTGTTTTTATCTTTTGGATTTCTAATTGCTATTTTTGTATGATTTCTAGTTGTTTATTCATTTTGACAATATGTTCTTGTATTATTTTCCTGAATTTTTCCCTTGCTTAGTCTGTATTTTCCATGATTTTGTCTATTTTTTCCTTAGTGTTGTCTGTGTTTTCCTTGGTCTCTCTCTTAATCTCTTAATATTCGACTTTTGAATTCCCTGTCAGGCAGTTCCAGTGTCTTTTCTTCTACCAAAAGGTCATGTGGTATTTTATTTTGGTCACTTACTGGAGCTATTCTGTCCTTTTTTTATGTTTTGATGTTGCCTCCTGTCTCTGAGACATTCAGGAATTATTTTCTTCATTTATTGATTGTAGGTTTATTTGTTTCATCCTGCTTTTTTGTTTTATTTGGTTATGTCTGGGCGAGTGGGCTGGGTGTGTTTTGTTGCTTGCTCATCTGTGGGCATGATAGTTCTCACTACCTTGCTCAGGTGGGCAGGGCCAGTCACTCAGCTGTGGTGCAGCAGGGCGGGTCCAGTGGGGTGGGGGGCAGAGGGCAAGAATGGGTCATTTGCAGCATGAAGTGGGTCAGCAGGATGGATCTGTGGGTGGCATGGAGGGGCAGGGTCTGGAGGTCCATGCCAGTCCAACTTGGGGTGGGATCAGGTGATGATATGGGGCAGGGTCTGGGGGTCCACCCTGGTGTTGTTAGGGATCATAGTGCTCGACAAGGTGGGACCAGGGCACATTACAGGGCAAAGGCTGGTGGTGCAGAAGTCTGTACTGGTGCCTCTCAGGGGTAGAGCAGGGTGGGGCAGGGGGCAGTTCTGGTAGAGGTCTTGTGGCCCACACCACTTCTGTTGGGGGCACAGCCCTCAGTGGAGCAGGGCCAGGTGGCTGGTGCCGGATGAGGTCCAGGGCCCAGGGATCTGTGCAAGTGTTGCTCAGGGACATGGTGCTCAGCGCATGGTGCAGAGAGCCAGGAAAGAAGGGAGAGGATGCGATGTGAGGAGGGAGTGCCCTGTGTCCTGTTGGGAACTCCGTGAAGTTGCCTTCCCAAACTCCCTGTCTGGGGTTGTTGGTGGCTGTGCTCCAAGGTGGCAAATCCATGCCTTGTTAGCTGGTAGGGGACCTCCACTCTGTAGCTTTCTTCATTCTCTGTTCTCTGTCAGTTTCTTCTTCCATTCAGTGCTTGATCTAGTTCTTTATCTCTTCATTTGATGCTTAGGGTTCCACGATTGATGTTTGTATTCGTTTTACTTAGGTTTTTTTTTTTTTTGGTCTTTATTGCAGAGGGACAGCATGGTGTTTGTGTCTATAGTCCCATGTTGGTTCCACCTCCCTCTATTCTCTCATCTCTTTATGATAGTTGTGTAAGCTCCTAAAAACCAATTGCTGGTGAGTCAATTCCAATTTGTGACACTCCCATGTGAGTCAGAGTAGAACTGTGTTCCATAGAGCTTTCAATGGCTGATATTCCAAAAGTAGATCAGCAGGCCTTTCTTCCAAGGTGCCTTGGGTGAACTAGAACGTCCAACCTTTTGATTTTCAGCTAAGCGTGTTAACTGTACAACCCAGGAACCCCAGTGTAAGCTCCTAATTGTGTATTAAATCCTTTAAACTCATGATAAGCCTATTTCCCTGTCAAACTACAAGTGATTCAATACTGATAAAGAGTAAGAATTGATGAGTCAATCAGAAGGGTGTATGTACCTGCCTGTTCAAATATTGAAATACCCACTTAGGATTTCAAGAACTTTACTCTATTTCAAGAAGCCAATGTTTAGAGGACTTTTTCTATATCCTTTTCCAATTTGAGACTGAGCAGTATGACCAAAATTAATGTTATTTTTCTTATAGGCAAATATTTATCCAAAGTGTGCCCGTACTACTAAAGTCACCAAGACCTTGGTCAGCATATGTAAACTGGACATTTGAAAAGGAATAATTATCTAATATAATATCATACATGAAGTATATAAGATTCAGATGATTTAGTAAAATTGAATTCGTGAGCTTTCTACATTGGAAAAAGATCCCTTATTAAAAATTGGTAGAGCATAATGAATAAACTGGGATTAAAGGGCAAAAACAAACCAAACCAACACAAAAAAAAAATTACAATAACAACAACAAAAACCTCAGCAGCTTCATTTCCTCTCTATATGGCATATAAGGAAGTCCCCTGATATCATTCTCCCTATCCAATTACTCATTCATTCTGCTCAACCAGAGGCACATTCATCCCTGAACATTGTATAATACAGTTATCTCAATCTTTAATAGATAGTTTTGATTTCAGAGACTACAACTTGTTATGAGGACCAAGTCCAGACCTCTTTTGTTTGCTTTGTAGAATACCTTGAGCAGCACAATTTAAGGGCTAAAAAGTGTTTCCTTGGGTTGATTTTCAGGGTTCCATATTGACTTGTCTTTTCCTCTCTATGTATATCTTGCTTCTGTTCCATTTGTGTCATGGAAGGTTGAGTAGGCACAAACTGAAGACCACTTAAGCCTAAATTACACATTCTCTCACCCAGGCCAAAGATAGTTGACAGAACAACAGAGTTGGATATTCAGATACTGGTCTTTTAGTTCTTTCTTTGTTTCCTGAGCTTCCCCATTTAGGAAAGACTATAAAGAATTTCAAGTTCTGTTACATGTCAGTCAGTCCATGAGAATGTATTGGGTACTTCCTATACGTCTAACATTGTAATTGTTACATATTATTTTTGTCATTAGTAAGAAACAATATCGTTTGTCCCTCACACAGAATAAAAAGTATAAAAGACTGAATTCTTTCCCTAAAAGACAGTCAAAATTATATTGTACTGACTGAAATTTTAATGCATATCAGGTCATCACAAATTCTTTAACAGGCTTGTTTTTCTCTAGCATAGGACTGAGCAGGCTCAGTATAGCACATCATTCCTCCTCTCAAAAAGCTGTCTGATCTTATTTTCGAGGACGATCTGAGAGAGTCCACAGTCTCAAAAAGCATATGACATGTGGTAGCTGAAATGCCACCAACCTGGAAAGAGAAGAGACTTTTGCAAGGCCAGAATTCAGTTGTTTGTTCTCTTTTCCAAGCACAGAAACCATTTAGCTCTGAAAAGCAACCAGGGAGAAATCTGTTTAAAATGTGGCCTGGAAAGAGATTGTAATTCTCCCAAGTTCTCAGTCAACATCGAGAGGCTGTTAAGTAGACCCTCAGACTCATAAGCCTCTAATAATCAACATTTCTAATAAAACCCGGGATTAGCAAGCCTCAAAAACGATGTCTGACTCAGAGTTGGGGACTTGACTTTGAATGATTTCATTACTTGATCTTTTTGTTCTTCTAGTCACTCACTACCAACTACCCTAATGAGAAAACAAAACAAAATGAAACTTTCATCTTTCTTGTGTGAGAAAATTGAAGAAAAGAAACTTATAAAGTAGACAATAACCAAAACCTATTGCCATCGAGTCGATTCTGACCCGTAGCGACCCTGTAGGATAGAGTAGAACTGCCCCATAGGGTTTCCAAGGAGCGGCTGGTGGATTCGAAATGCCAATCTTTTGGTTAGCAGTTGAGCTCTTAACCACTGCAACACCAGGCCTCCAAAACAGACAATAAGCTTTATTAAAGGGATATTTTTAGAAGCATAATATTTAAGTGGCTTCAATCATTATTTACTTTAATAGATGGGTCGATTTAGATAAATAGACAAAAATAAATATTGGAAATGGAATTTAAGTAGGCTTCTATTTATAAAAAATAAATTTTCACCCCACTTTAAAACATCTCATCTGTTGCATAAGGTGACGTGTACCTATGCTATTGCTAGCTGATTGATTATTAGTGGGTATATATTATATATGTTAATTCTGGTTTATTTATAAAAATATGTTACTGATTACACAGCAGGTAAATCTTAGAACATAGACAGGTTTGGGAAAATCTGTTACTGAAACTGAACGAGCAATTCAAAATGCATGTTTTATTAAGAACATACGTTAAAATATAAAGGTCAGTGCTTATTCAGAATGAATGAGGTAAGTAGTCAGACTGTGGCATATTTAGATAAATGGTCCTGGAAAGTTATTGTGCTACCATATGGCATGACAGATTAGTCAATGTGTTCATGGTCACATGATTCAGAGTAGATAGAAAAAAGCCTTTAAACTGAGTTTTAATATACATGTAACAAAGTGCATAAAGTACACTGATCTTAAGTGTACATCTCAAGGAATGTTTATACACATAAAAATAACTACAACTTACATCAAGATATAATACATTCCCAGAACCCCATAAATTTCCATCATACACCTCCTCAGTCAAAGCCCAGCCTCCCAGAGGCAACCACTATTTGACTTTCTGTTATCATCAATAGTTGTTGTTGTTGTTAGGTGCCATCCAGTTGGTTCCAACTCATAGCGAACCTACGTACAACAGAATGAAACAGTGCCCGGTCCTGCACCATCCTCATGATCATTGTTAAGCTTGAGCCCATTGCTGCAGCCACTGTGTCAGTCCATCTTGTTGAGGGCCGTCTTCTTTTTTGCTGACTCTCTATCAATCATCAGTTAGTTTTGCCTATTCTTGAACTTCATGTAAGCGAAGTTAATGAACTTGATATAAATATACATATAGTACATACTCTTTTGTGTCTGTATTCTTTTGCTCAACATAATGACTGTTTCATATGTATTATTGCAGATATCATTCATTTGTTCTTTTTTTATTGCACTGTATGAACACATCACAGTTTATATACCCATTCTCCTAATGATAGTTTTTTCAGTGGTTTCCAGTTTGGGGATGTCATGGTTAAAGATGCCATGAACATTCTTATTCACATCAGTAATATTTAAGCAAAATGTTTATTTTTATTCCTCTTTCCTAAATAAAGCCAGGAGATCTAGTCCATTGTGAGCCATGTAGCTTCCTCCAGACCAGGGTACTTCTAGCCCTTCAGCTCTGCTAAGCTTATCAAGCTTATCATCTATACAACAGAGAGAACAATTCACATTGTAGCCTAGACTCCAGTAGGCATATGGAGTAGTGCAGTGAGACTAATCTTATACCCTTACTTCTGGCCATGTGGAATGAAGAGAGAGAAGAACTGACAACATAATTTACTATGTAATTATTTATTGTAACTTTGAGCCACTTACTTAACCTATACTAGACACAACTATCACTTTTGAATACTGTTGTTGTAAGGGGCTGTGGAGTCAGTTCTGACTCATAGTGACCTTATGTATAACAGAATAAAACATTGCCCATTTCTGCACCATCCTCACAATCCACAGTCACTGCTATGGTTGAACCCATTGTTGCAGCCACTGTGTCAGTCCATCTCATTGAGGATCTCCCTCTTATTTACTGACTCTCTACTTTACCAAGCATGATGTCCATCTCCAGGGATTGGTCCATCCTAATGACATGTTCAAAGTAAGCGAGATGAAGTCTCACCATCCTTGCTTCTAAGGAGAATTCTGGCTATGCTTCCTCCAGGACAGATTTGTTTGTTCTTCTGGTGGCCCATGATATATTCAATATTCTTCACCGACATCCACAATTCAAATGTATTCATTCTTCTTTGGTCTTCCTTTTTCATTGTCCAGCTTTTGCATGCATATGAGGCAATTGAAAATACCATGACTTGGGTCAGGCGCACCTTAATCTCCAAAATGACATCTTTGCTTTGATAATAATGATTTACTTGGATTTAAATTGTGCTTTGCATATTGTGCAGTCCTATACAGTTATTAAATTTTAGCGTTATGCTGTTTTTTTCATCCTCCTATTCTTGAAAGGAGCCCTGGTGGTGCAGTGGCTAAATAGATAGGCTGCTACCCAAAAGGTCAGCAGTTCCAATCCACCAGGCACTCCTTGCAAACCCTATGGGACAGTTCTACTCTGTCCAATAGGGTCACTATGAGTTAGAATCGACTTGATGGCAATCAGTTTTGTTTTTATTCTTGAAAAGGATTGACACAGTGGCTGCAATGATGGGCTCAAGCATAACAACGATTATGAGGATGGTGCAGGACCAGGCAGTGTTTTGTTCTATTGTACATAAGGTTGCTATGAGTCGGAACTGACTTGACTGCACCTAACAACAACAGTCTTGAAAAGTGGTATTTCAAATAGAAACCCTAACTAACCTTCATGACTATTTCAAGACAACTTTGTGTTTTCTTTATGAATATGGTTGCTTAATGTATTCAGGTGTCAAATAACAGTCCCTCAAGGCTTCTTAAAAACTATAAAATACATCAGAAATGGACTCACCTGCTAGTCAATTGCAAAGATATGTTAAGTCTCCTGTATAGTGCATTGCTCTTATTGCTCTTATCTATCTGCTTGGCTTTGCAAGCAGTCCTGTATTCACTCATTATGCCCTTAATTTTTTTTAAACATAATTTTGATAGCTGAGCAGATGTTTGCTGGTCTTATAGAAGGACAAGATAATTCTGATTCAACATGATAAATGGTGATAATAGATCACATTCTTTCATAATTAAACCAGAAATAGAAACACTAAGCCAAACATCAGTCCGTCATTTTTGGGACAGGCCAAGGTTGAATGCAATTTCTATTTGTTTCACAACCATCCACAGTTCCTCTTCATTTTTTAGTAAATTCAGTGGTCTTTGTATTTTGTCAGTAAAGATTATTTAGTTATAAGTGATATATTTAAAATCACTTATTCAGAATAATAGCAATATCAATAATAATAATTAGAATGTTTTTGTTCACAAAACTACAAAATTCAGGAATATATTTGGCTTTAGTCATGGCATTAGGCGTGTCATTGAACTCAAATGATGTCATCAGTAACAATTTCTCTCCATCATTTGGAAGTACTGGAAAAATGATAAGCAGTACTCCAATAATCTCACCCAGTGGCTTAGCAAGTGTCATTGATTGTGTTCTGAAAAAGCAGATACTAAGATGGACTTGGGGTATAAGCTATTTATCAGAAATCAGCACCTGTTAAAGGAAGAGGAAAGAAACAGGAATGGTAGAGAGAAATGGCAAACTGAAATTCAGTTCCTACAAAACCTTAACAAACCGGACAAGGAAATATGACACCGATATTGCCTTTGAGAGTACATCAGGCCAAAATGGCTGAACCTTTATCCCTCCACCTCATTCAGTTACTTCATGCATGATGCCCTGGGCAGGGTCTGACCTCGGGTAAGCTGGCCAGACCCTGAAGAAGCTGACAGCTGGAGGTGGTCTACCGACTGCACTCTGTGCCGTTGTGCAGTTTTCCCTGAAGGAGGTCTTCGTATCTACCACAGCTCTTCCATTGTACTGCTCGAATCTACTTCTCAGGTGTATGTCTGGGAGGGTGTTTAGTGGGAAGAACTACAGTCCCTGCTGTTCTCTGCCATTGAAGTTGGCCACATTTTACATTTATTTGATCCTTCTCTAGTATCCATTTTAGAGTCTTCTTATTCTTAGCTAGTACCTCTGCTGGCCTCAATGGCATACCTGTAGTTATGACCTAGACTCTCAAACCAAGGTGTCTGGGCCCTGGGTTGCCATGCCATTCTCACTGTGAGGTTTCTATATCTGTTTATTTATAGTCACAGTTGGGCAAGAGCATACCAAAAAGATGCCAGGTGGACCACCTGCGGTTAGAGTTTCTCAACTTCAGCATTCTTAATATTTTAGGTTGCATAATTTTTGTTGCAAGGGGCTGTCCTGTGCATTGTAGAAAGTTTAGCAACATCCCTGGCCTTTATGTACTAGACGCCAGTAGCACTTTTAAAAATGTAAAAACCACTCTTAGCTTGAGGGCTGTACAAAAACAAGCTGCAGGAAAGATTTAGCCTACAAGATAAAGTTTGCTGACCCCTGTTCTAGAGGAAAGCTCCCACCCTTGCATAATATTTCTCTGAGCATATTCTTTAACTGTGCCTTCAACAGGCCATTCCAATGTTTTATCAGTTGGCAACTTCTAGATGGTGCAGTAGATGATATACTTTCTTTGCTATAAAGTGATCTCTTGCTCTAATGCAGTGTTATGTGGGATCCTATTCTAGTGGGTCAGTTTATAAGTCTTCAGAAAGTGAAAAAGATAATACCATTCCTGGAATATATGTTCATTTCTGTGGAAACAAATTTCTGTCCTTTCCTGGAGGTAGTCAATTTGTCATGAAATACCTGTTGGTATCCTCAAGAAATGGTGCCATATTGAGGATAAGAGTTGGTTTTTCTGGCTGAAAATCTGAACATTCTTCAGAGGCAATAGCTGAACCATCTTTAGTAAGTGGGAATCCATGCTGTATATCCCTGCATAGCCTCCATCTCTCCTTAATTCATGGGAGGCAAGTGGCAGATTTCATAACTTGTTGGGAAATATTGTTTATTTGGTTGATTAGGGTTTATTCAGTGGTGGACATCCTCTGGTGAACATTAACATGTCATACAAAAATCTTTATACTTTGTGCCCACTTTTATGTGTTCATCCACTTGCCTCTACTCCAGACCTTGTCTCTTATCTTTCAATCATTTTTGTTTCAGGCATCTGACCAGCTAGCTCTATCATTAGCTACTGCCATATGAGTTCATATATATTCTAAATTCAAGCCACTTTAATTTATACACTAAATGGATGACAAACTACACCTCCCAAAGCCCTTCCCATTGGAAGGATTTTATCTTGGCACTACATTTCAAGGACACACTTGAGTGAGGCTGCAGTGCAACTGATGTCTGTTTGCAGCTTGTACCTGCATAACTAAGCTAATCTATCTACAAAAAAAAAAAAAACTCAAACTCTTCCTTCTTATTCAGCTTGTCACATGGTAACCCTTGTATAGCCATAGGTGTGAAGTAAGTAAGGGGCACAGTGGAACCATGGTGGGTGCCATGAGTGTGTGGCCCAAGGGCTCATGCAGCTTGCTCATGCTCAATCTTGGATGTATCCATCATACAGTGGATTGTTGCTCTGCCCACATGACCTTATTACTTGGTGGGTCTGGCAGAGCTCATCTCATGATGAAGGATTCTGGCTGCATGGTCACTTGGTGTCCCATGTTCAGGCATTTTGTATCTACCACGGTCAAGAAGCATGCCAGTAGTTGCTTTTCAAAAATGATGTAGACTTGCTTAAGAACTTTAGGGGCTACATAATGAATTTCCCCACTGGGAACTGCTACAAACTTCATCTGGCATATGTCTCACCATGAATACCTCCAACCCTATAGATATGCCGGATTGTATTGTCCCAGCAGCAGGGATGCTTGTACTGCAACCTGGCCTGGCTGGAGAAGCCTTTCCTGCTGTGGATCTACTCAAAACTGTCTGCCTTCACCATCACTTGGTATATGAGCCAGACCAGTGTCCCAAGGTATGTAATATGCTACCTCTAGAACTTGAAGAGGCTCATCCAATGTTGTGCTTCCTTCTGGATGGTAGGAGATGCCAGATGCAAAAATTTGTCTTTTTCTTGGAAGGAATGTCCTGGCATTGTCATGATCACTGGATCCCTAAAATTTTTATAAATATTGTAACCCCCTGAATTTTGTCAGGGTTTATCCCCAACCTTCTGGAGTACATGTCTGTTAACAAGGCCCCTTGTATGCTGTCAACTCCTTGCTTATATGGCTCAATTAACATAGTATCATTGATGTATGAATAAATGTGATATTCTGAGAGAAATTCAGATAGTCCAGGCTCTTTGGATTATAACAGAGGGCAGGCAAGTTAACACAGCCCTGGGACAGAACTGAAAAAGTATATTATTGTCCATTCCATGTTATTGCAAAACATTTCTGATTTTCTTTCTTTGATTGTGACAGAAAAGAATACATTCAGCATATCAATGTCTGCATATCATATACCTCAGCCCATATTAATCTGCCCTAGCAAAGTTACCACATATGGCATGGCAGCTATCACCAAGACTAAAATCTAATTAAGCCTATGGTAGTCTACTGTATTCTTTAGGATCCTTACAGCTTCTACAGGGGCCTAATTGCTGAATTAAACAGAGATATGATGGATACCACCACACCTCATCTCTTAGATGAGGGTTTGGCAATCTTTTTCTATAATGGGCTAGACAGTAAATAGTTTAGGCTTTGTGGACAATATGGTCTTTATTACAACTACTCAACTCTGTCATCATAGTGTGAAAGCACCCGTAGACAACATGTAAATATATGGCATGGTTGTGATGAGCAAACTGTATTTATAAAAACTGGTGGTCAGCACGTCATTCCAATCTCTGCTTACGTGATTACATCCCTTCTCTTGTTCTATAATAAAAGCTTTCTCTGCTGCCTCCTTATTATAATAGCACTTGTGATCACATTGAGGGCCCATCTAGATAATCCAGGAGAATCTTCCTATGGTAATATCCTCAACTTAATCACATCTGCAAAGTCCCTTTTGCTATATAAGGTAACAGTCACAGGTTTCAGAGATTAAGACCTGGATATCTTTGGGGCCATTATTCAGCCTACCACATTCATGAAAATTATAGTAATAAACCAGCACCTTGTTACAGGATCTGTGTTAAACCTATCATCAGTGGTGCTGTATTCATTGCCATTCCTGTGCTGAGTGATCCACTTCCAAAATTGTATCTTATTACCTTCTTTCTCAGACTACACCAATACCAACTACCACAACTTAGCTTCTCCAGGAACAAATACTGAATTGGAGTCTGGGTGCAAGATGTTTATTATGGATCAACCCCTGTGGAAAGGATGGCAGCAGATGCAGGACTGAGCAGAGGGAGAAGTCAAACTCTGATTCATGTTGACAAAACCTCAGCCAACCCAACTGAGAGATAACAAGCATAGCTTGTCAGAGTTTCTGGCATCAGATGTTGCTCAATCACTGGATGCAGACTGATCTGAGAAGGGTATAACGTCAGATGGAGGTAGGTTTTTACAGCTTAAGCAGACCTTAAAAGAACTGACAGGAAGGATGTTTGCTGACCACATTCTAGCCACTGCGGTGTTTCCTTACAGGAGTAACTGAGCAGCACATTTTCAAGTCTACCTTACCTGTACCCTTGCCTGTTGGTGTCGAGTTGATTCCAACTCATAGTGACCCTAGAGAATGGAGTAGAACTGCCCTATAGTGTTTCCTAGGAGTGGCTGGTGGATTTCAACTGCCAACCTTTTGGTTAGCAGCCGTAGCTCTTAACTACTACACCATCAGGGCTCCAACGTCTGCCATAGGAAACCCAATTGCAAAAGGCATTTTTTTCCTACAGTTATGGCAGTCAGAACAATCCAGTATTGGGGTGGTGGGGAACTCTAACCTGCCAATCTCTTACCCAATTACTATGATAAAGAGTATGGGCCTCTCCCATTGTCCAGGCCCAGGTCATAGGACCACCACTGTAGTCAGAGGAAGGAGAAGAAGGGGTTACCCCCCCCCCCAAGCATGTGGAATCAGCTCACTGAAGAAAACATATCTTCAGCTACCGGACTAGGGTGAAAGGGGGCAGCCACACACAACTGACCTTTACTACTTGTAGGAATCAGAAGGCATTTTAGAGGCAGCCGTAAAACAACTACAAAAGGGAGCTAGTATTAAAGTCAAAGGCTCTAAGAAGTCTTGGGGTCAACATTTTTAGGTTTCACAGTTCAAACCGGCAGGTGACAACAAGTAAGAGAAACATGGATTCCTTTTAGCATAGCATAGAGTCAGAATAGCAGCGGTGGTGAAAACTACACCCCTCCCCCCCCACCAACTTCATCTAAAGGGATGTACTCTCATTAAGTGCTGATGGAAAATAAAACAGAAGAGCACACCTATAAAGACTTAGCAGGAAAGTCCCAGAATTTCATTTTGATGTGTATTTTTCTCACGTAGAATGGCTGTCAGAATACATCTGGAAAACAGAAACCTTTCGGAGTAGTTAAATTAGAGACAATATATTCAGGGAATCCATTTAACATCCCAAACAGGGGATGTCAAGGCAACTCAGAGGTGAATAGCAGCACGAAGCCACTGCCACCACTGCTAGCCTAGGAGGCTAAAGGGAGGCAATAAGATTAAAGAAGCTCAAGGGCTGGGCTTACCCAGCTAACTCACTGCAGGCCTACCTCACGGGCGCTGAAGCTGCATAGAAGAAGCAGATACCAACAGACACCGCCCAAGGCTAAGTGGAAAGGGGAAGAAGAAATATCCCAGCATCTCCTTCCTTTAGCTTCCCCAGTGCCTCTGGATAGCCTAACTAACCATAGCCAGCTGATGTGTGAGCCTACAGAACGCAGCCCATTGGGGTCAATCCCATATCCATGCAGGTTGGGAAGGACAAGAAATGCATCTGAGGGCAAGGTCTAATACTGGCGCTTGTAGCCAGGATGAAAACATGATCAGTCTTAGATTAAATGTCTTAAATTAGAGCTGAAACAAATGAAACATAATTCAGAGGCTGAAATAGATGTTCTCTCCTTCCTAAGTACATAATTCTCATCCTTCAATGTCCTCAAGACAAGTAAATTGGTCCTGACAGTTATTTCTCCAAGTCTATTTTCTGTGACACAATAAGAATCTATCTGTTGCACCTAGAAACCAACTATGTATTAGTGATTTGTGCTTTTTTGGAGTCACTGGGTGGTGCAGACGTTTAAGTGCTTGACTGCTAACCAAAAGATCGGAGGTTCGGATCCACCCAAAGGCACCTCAGAAGGAAGGCCTAACAATCTACTTCCAAAATATCAGGCATTGAGAACTCTATAGAGCACATTTCTACTCGGACACACATGGGAGAACTGACTCGATGGCAACTTTTTTTTTTCTTTTTTCCGAGGTTAACGGGGTGCATCTTTAATATCATAGGGACTGGAGAAAGCAAGCGCTGAAACAGTTTGGTATCACAGCATATTAAATGCAAAATTTAAAAATGTGGTGTTAGAACTTTTTCTAGTGCTGTGGTTCATTGGAAAGCAACTATTATTTATCTGGGAACAGATACTACAATGTCTTAATTATTCCTTAGACAATGGCATCAATTTTAATCCATGAAATTGCAACAACACACAAGGCACCAGATAGATATAAAGCTCATTGAAGTTTAATTCTGTAAGGGGAACAGTTGACCTGCTTTGGCCCTGCAAACTCCAGATACAATCAGTCAGTAGCCAAGTAGGATATATGGGGTCCCTGCGTACCTGTACAGCAGTAGTCAGAGAGGTTCCTCGATTCAGGACATTATGAAGAAATAAAAAGGATTTTCCAAGATGAAAAATTATTGTTTTCACTAGTGTCATGGATTGGATTATGTCCTCCCAAAAATGTATGGATCAGTTTGGCTGGGCCATGAGTCCCAGTATTGTGTGGTTGTCCTCTATTTTGTGACTGTAATTTTATGTTAAAGAGGATTAGGGTGGGATTGTATAACACTCTTACTAAAGTCACATCCCTGATCCAATGTAAAGCGTGTTTCCCTAGGGTGTGGCCTGCACCACATTTTACCTTACAGGAGATAAAAGGAGAGGGAAGCAAGCAGAGAACTGGGGACCTCACACAACCAAGAAAGCAGTGCTGGGAGCAGAGCACATCCTTTGGGCCCAAGGTTCCTGCGCAGAGAAGCTCCTAATCTGGGGGAAGATTGATGATGACGAAGACCTTCCTTCAGAGCCAACAGAGAGAGAAATCCTTCCCCTTGAGCTGATGCCCTGAATTTGGACTTGTAGCCTACTAGACTGTGAAAAAATAAATTTCTCTTTGTTAAAGCCATCCACTTGTGATATTTCTGTTATAGCAGCACTAGAGGACTAAGATGACTATGTATTTATGATCCCAGTTTCAATTATCTCAGAAACTATTAACACTTCTACATCAGGTGGGTTAATTCTATTTGGACCTTACGTGCTCTTCTGGTCGATGATGGAATGCCCATTTCTTTTTTTTTTTAATCGTACTTTAAGTGAAGGTTTACAGAGCAAATTAGTTTCTCATTGAACAATTAACACACATATTGTTTTGTGACGTTGTTTGCCAACCCCACAACATGTCAATTCTTTCCCTTTCTCTACCTTAGGTTCCCCGTTACCAGCTTTCCTGCCCTCTCTAGCATTCTCATCCTTGCCCCTGGATTGAGGTGCCCGTTTAGTCTCATTTCGTTTTATGAGCCTGTCTAATCTTTGGCCGAAGGGTGAACCTCAGGAGTGGCTTCATTACTGAATCCGGGGGTCATAATCTCGGGGTTTCTCCAGTCTCTGTCAGACCAGTAAGTCTAGTCACTTTTTGTGAGTTAGAATTTTGTTCTACATTTTACTCCAGCTCTGTCCAGGGCCCTCTATTGTGATCCCTGTCAGAGCAGTCAGTGGTGGTAGCTGGGCACCATCTAGTTGGGCTGGACTCATTCTGGTGGAGGCTGTGGTAGTTGTGGTCCATTAGTCCTTTAGACTAATCTTTCCCTTGTGTCTTTTGTTTTCTTCATTCTCCCTTGCTCCAGATGGGGTGGTACCAGTGGAGTATCTTAGGTGGCCACTCACAAGTTTTTAAAGGCCCCAAATGTTACTCACCCAAAGCATGATGTAGAACATTTTCTTTATAAACTACGTTATGCCTATTGACCTAGATGTCCCCTGAGACCATCGTCCCCAGCTGTAGTGTGATTAATTACTTTTGTGTGTGGCCTTTCTAGCCATTGTCTTGTAACTCCCACCCAGGTGATTAGACAGGACTGTGATAGGGTAGTTGTGGCCCACTAAGCTGATTGGTCAGGTTTGCTTTAAAAGAGAGCCAATTCCAGAGCAGAGAGAGGAGCCCACCACCACTAAGGAAGTAGAGACCAGCAGGAGAGACCCAGGAGCAGGGATCCTGCAGTAGGAGACGGTGTGGTGGGCTTCCCGGCCCACTGAGAGAGAAAGATGAATGCCTTTGGGCCAGGGGAAAGGCATGCTTACGAGCATGGTTTGGAAGAGGCTATCCTGATGGAAGAATTGTATCTTGAGTGTTCCTGAGCCTGAACTGTAACTGTTACTTTCCTAATAAACCCCATAATTGTGACTATGGCCTGTGAGTTCTGTGTGGCCATTGAAATGAATTATTGAACCCAGTAGAGAGTGCTGTGGGAGGGACAGTTGATGTCTGAATTGGTAAAGATGGTAGAGAGAGGAGGCATGTCTGAACCTTGCCTCATAGGAATCAGCCTTGGGCTGTTAAACTTGCATCTCCTTCCCCCTTGTGAAGTTGGAGGAGGTCAGACACTGCCCCCATGCCCTCAGCCCAGTAATTTTTTCCATCAGGGAGTTTGGATGTGTCTAAGAAACTTCCATGACCTTGCCTTGGACAAGTTGTGCTGACTTCCCCAGTATTGTGTACTGTTCTACCCTTGACAAAAGTTACCACTTATCTATTGTCTAGTTAGTGTTTTTCCCTCCCCACCCTCACCTGCCTAGTAAACATCAAAGTTTGTTTCTTTCTATGTGTAAACCTTTTCATAATAGTGGTCTCATACAATATTTGTCCTTTTGTGATTGACTTATTTTACTCAGCATAAATCCCTCCAGATTCATCTATGTTGTGAAATGTTTCGCATATTCATCATTATTCTTTATCATTTTGAAGTATTCCATTGTATGTAAGTACCATAGTTTGTTTATCCATTCATCTGTTTGTGACCCTAATACCCTTCAACTTGTTTTCTCCTTTTCAAAATGGGCGACTGAGAGCTTGACATAACTAAAGCCATGATGAACCTATAAGTTTTTTTTTCTTTGTCTTCTCCTTTCTGCGTACCTTTGTTAAAGACTTTGTTTTGCTCTGTCTGGCCACCTGTGGCTTACGAGCCCCCACAGGAAGATTAGAGCCAAGATGTCTGACATGTATATCTTTAGCCTGATAAGGAGATGTCTGGCGTGTATCTCATTAGTATGATAAAGAGTCTCTTATAATTACCTTGTAATGAATAACTCATCCGACCACGTCTTCTGTGGGCTACAAAGACACTTCTAAACTTTGTAAAATTCATATGTAATCTCTAATGTAAAAATGCCTTTTGGGACTCCATAGAGACAGCCAGCGTTGCTGTCGGATTCCCATTGGTGGCCACCTTCTAAATAAACTATCTCACTCTTTCAGACTTAGAGTACGTTTCATTGGCTTGACTGCTTCAGGGCATGGACCGTAATCAGGCAATATATTGATGGGCACTTAGGTTGTTTCCATCTTTTTGCTATTGTGAATAATACTGCGATGAACGTGGGTGTGCATGTGTCTATTCATTTGATGAAACTTTTTTCTCTAGGATATATTCCTAGGAGTGGAATTGCTGGATTGTGTATGGTGTTTCTATTGCTAGATTTAAGGAAGCACCATAACGTTTTCCAAAATGGTTGTACCATTTTACATTCCCACCAGCAGTGCGAAGAGTTCCAATCTCCTGCAGCCTCTCCAACACTTGTTATTTTCTGTTTTTTTGATTCTTGCCAGTAATGTCGGGGTGAAATGGTATGTCCTTGTGGTTTTGATTTGCATTTCTCTAATGGCTAGTGATAGTGAGCATTTCTTCATGTGTCTGTTAGCTGCCTGAATGTCTTCTTTGGTGAAGTGTCTGTTCATAGCCTTTTTTAAATGGATTATTTTTTGTTGTTGTTGTAGAGGTGTTGGATTTTCCTATAGATTTTACGTAATAGACTTTTGTCAGATTTGTCATAGCCAAAAATTTTTTCCCAGTCTGTAAGTTCTCTTTTTACTCTTTTGGTGAAGTCTTTTGATGAACATTTAAGTGTTAAATTTTTAGAAGATCCCAATTATCTAGCTTATCTAGATATTATTAGTTATGGTTTGTATCCTATTTGTGCCATGTGTTAGGGCCTCTAGCATCGACCTTATTTTTTCATCTATGATCTTTATAGTTTTTGGTTTTAAATTTAGTTCTTTGATCCATTTTGAATTAGTTTTTGTATATGGTGTAATGTATGTGTCCTGTTTCTTTCTTTTTTTTTTTTTTTTGCAGATGGACATCCAGTTTTGCCAGCAACATTTGTTAAAAAAAACTGTCTTTTCCACCTTTAATGGACTTTAGGCCTTTGTTGAAGATCAGGTGACCGTAGGTTCTTGATTCTGTTCCATTGGTCAATGTGTATGTTGGTATACCAGTACCAGGCTGTTTTGACTGCTATAGATGAACAGTACATTCTGAAGTCAGGTAGTGCAAGTCTTCCTACTTTATTCTTTTTCTTCAATACTGCTTGACTTCTCTGGGGCCTCTTTCTTTTCCACATAAAGTTGATGATTAGTTTTTCCATCACATTAAAGAATGCTGCTGGTATTTGGATCAGGATTACACTGTATTTTTAGATTGCTTTGGGTAGAATTGACATTTTCACAATGTTGAGTCTATCCATGAGTATGGTATGTTTTCCCATTTATGTAGGTCTTGTTTAATTTCTTGCAATAATTTTTTTTGTTTTTGTTTTTTTGTTTTTTTAGTTTTCTTTGTATAGGTCTTTTATATCCCTGGTTAGATTTATTCCTAAGTATTTTATTTTTTTAGGGGCTATTATAAATGGTATTGATTTCCTTTTCATAGTTCTCTTTATTGATGTATAGGAATTCAACTGATTTTTATATGTTTATCTTGTATCTTGCTACTCTGCTGAATCTTTCTTTTAGTTCCAGTAATTTTCCTATGGAGTCCTTTGGGTTCTTTATTTATAGTATCATATCATCTGCAAAAGGGATAGTTTTACTTCTTCCTTAACAGTTTGGATGAACTTTATTTTTTTTATTGCCTTATTACCCTAGCTAGGACTTCCAGCACAATGTTAAATAAGAGTCACAATAAAGGACATCCTTGTCTTATTCCTGTTCTCAGAGGGAATGCTTTCAGCATCTCTCCGTTAAGAATGATGTTGGCTTACAATGACAGATACATTGACCAGTGGAACAGAATTGAGAACCCAGATGTAAATCCATCCACCTACAGTAAACCTGATCTTTGACAAGGGCCCAAAGTCCATCAAATGGGGAAAAGACAGTCCTTTTAACAAATGGTGCTGGCAAAACTGGATATCCATCTGCAAAAAAATGAAACAGGACCCATACTACACACCATATACAAACACTAATTCAAAATGGATC
>NW_004443991.1:13432944-13440596 GCF_000243295.1 Trichechus manatus latirostris
GAACATCTAGCTCAATTGGCATAACACAGTTTATAAAGACAATGTTCCACATTCTACCTTGGTGAGTAGCGTCTGGGGTCTTAAAAGCCTGTGAGTAGCTATCTAAGATACTCCACTGGTCTCACCACTTCGGGATCAAAGGAGAATGAAGAGAACAGGATACAAGGAAAAGATTAGTCCAAAGGACTAATGGACCACAGCTACCAAGTCCTCCATCAGACCTAGTCCAGTACAGCTAGATGGTGTCCGGCTACCACCACGGACTGCTCTGACCAGGATCACAACAGGACCAGATTTACTGGCCTAAAAGAGACTGGAGAAACCCAGAGAGCATGGCCCCCAGACACCCTTTTTGCTCAGTGGTGAAGTCACTTCCAAGATTCACTATTCAGCTGGGGATTGGACAGTCCCATAAAACAAAATGGGACTAATGAGACACAGCAGTCCAGAGACAAGGACTAGAAGGCAGAAGGGGACAGGAAAGCTGGTGACAGGGAACCCAAGGTTGCATATGGACAGTGTTGACATGTAGTGGGGTTGTCAACCATTGTCATAGGGCAACATGTGTACTAACTGTTTAATGAGAAACTATTCTGTTCTGTAAACCTTCATCTAAAGTGAGAAAAGCAGCACAACTGGAAGAGGGTAGTCGATGTTAGTGAAGTGTGCATGTAGAAATTTTTGAAATGGTATATCTTTGGATATGTATTTTTTCACCCCCCCCCAAAAAAAAAGGTTGAGAAGGGAGAGGGTTGACATTTCGTGGGGTTGTTAACCGATGTCATAAAACAATATGTGTACTACTGTTTAAGAGAAACTATTTGTTCTGCAAACCTTCACCTGAAGTACAATTAAAAAAAAAGTAAAAAAAAAAAAATGATATTGGCATTGGTTTTGTATAGATGCCCTTTATTATGTTGAGGAACTTCCCTTCTATACCTATTTTATTGAGAGTTTTTATCAGGAATGAGTGTTGGATTTTATGGAATGCCTTTTCTGTGTCAATTGAGATGATCATGTGATTCTGTTCTTTTATTTATGTGGTGGAGTACATTGACTGATTTTCTAATGTTGAACTATCCTTGCATAGCTGTTGTGAATCCCACTTGGTTATGGTGTATTATTATTATTTTTCATATGATGCTGAATTCTATTGGCTAGAATTTCATTGAGAATTTTTGCATTTGTATTCATGAGAGATATTGGTATGTAATTTTCTTTTTTTGTGGTGTCTTTGCCTGGTTTTGGTATCAGTATTATGTTGGCTTCATAGAGCCAATTCAAAAGTATCCCTTTTCAAACTCTTCTCTTGTTATGGATCTGTTCAGATTTTCGACCTCAGTTTCTGTTAGTTTATGTAGCAGTGTGTTTCTAGAAATTTGTCCATTTCCTTGAGTTTTTCAAATTTGTTGGAGTATAGTTTTTCATAGTACTCTGTTATGATCCTTGTTCTTTTACTTGGGCCTGTTGTAATGTCTCCTATTTTGTTTCTTATTTGAGTTATTTGTATCCTCTTCTTTTTTTTTTTTCTTTTTGTCAATTTGAGGAATGGTTTGTGGATTTTGTTGATCCTTTCAAAGAATCAACTTTTGGTTTTGTTGATTCTTTCTATTGTTTTTCTATTCTCTTTCATTTATTTCTGCTCTGATCTTTATTATTTCTTCTGGTGGCTGTGGGCTTTTCTTTTTTTCTTTTTTTTTTTTTTTGCTGTTCTCTATTTGCTATCTTCTTTCTATTTTTTCAAGTTGTGTAACTAATGTTTTGAATTTGTCGCTTTCTTCTTTTTTGATGTGTGTATTTATTGCTATAAATTGACCTCTGAGCTCTGCCTTTGCTGTGTTCCAGAGGTTTTGGTATGATGTGTTTTCATTCTAGGGATTTTTTCATTCCTTCTTTAATTTCTTCTATTATCCAGTGGCTTTTAAGCATGGTGATATTCAGTTTCTGTATATTTGATTTTTTCCCTCGCTCTTCCTCTTATTAATTCCTACTTTGATTACATTGTGATCAGAGAAGATACTTTGTATTATCTTAGTGTTTTAGATTTTGTTTAGGGTTGTCTTGTGACCTAAGATGTAGTCTATTCTGGAGAACATTCCATGTGCATTGGAATATAATGTATACTTTGCTGCTGTTGAGTGGATTGTTCTATATATGTCTGTGTAGTCAAGTTGGTTGATTGTGGTCTTTAGATCTTCTGTATCTTTTTTGAGTTTCTTTCTAGATGTTCCGTCCTTTACCAGGAGTGGTGTGTTGACGTCTCCTTCTATTATTACAGAACTGTCAATTTCTCTTTTCAGTGCTATTAGAGTTTGTTTTATGTATTTGGGAGCCCTGTCATTGGGTGCATAGGTATTTATTACAGTTATGTCCTCATGGTGGACTGTCCCTTTAATCATTATATAATATCCTTCCTTGTCTTTTACGGTGGATTTTGTTTTAAAGTCTATTTTATCTGAGATTGGTATTGCCATTCCTGCTCTTTTTTTCGTTACTGTTTTCTTGATATATTTTTTCCATCCTTTGATTTTTAATATATTTATGTCTTTGTGTCTAAGGTGTGTCTCTCGTAGACAGCATATTAATGGGTCCTATGTTTTTTATCCATTCTGTCACTCTTTGTCTCTTTATGGGTACATTTAAGCATTTATGTTCAGTGTGATTATTGATAGGTGTTATTTATTGCTGTCATTCTGTAGTGCATTTTTGTGGTGCTGATGTTTTCTTTGTTCCTCTTAATCTTCTGTGCTGAATTCCTTTTGTTTGTGAATTTTTTATCACTTATTTCATTTTGTAGATTTTGTGTTTACTGAGACTTTGTTTTTCTTCTTTATTTTGATGAGTAAGTTTGTTAACTTTCTTTAGTTTTACCTTTAAATTTACCCCTGTCTTCCTAAGTTTAAACCAATCTTTTATTACTTGATATCACCTTGACCTGCTTTCCATGTGAAAGTTCTGTACCTACCCCATTTATTACCTCTTTTATTGTTCTGAGGTTGTTGTCATTTACAGATTGACCTGTCTTGTCCCCTGTTGTAAATTTTTTAATTTTATTTTATCCTTGAAAGTTCATTATCTAGGTTGGTCTCTGGCTGATGTGTTGTCTCCTAGATTCATGTTGTTGTCCGATGTTGATTCCCTAACCAAAAGACTCCCTTTAATAATTCTTGTAAGTTTGGTTTGTTTTTTTACTTTGTCCCTTAATGTCTGTTTATCTGGAAATGTCTTAATTTTGTCATCATATGTTAGCAAGGGTTTTGCAGGGTATATTATTCTTGGTTAGAAGTTTTTTTCTTTCAAGGTTTTATATATGTCATGCCATTGTCTTCTTGCCAGCATGGTTTCTGCCAAATAATCAGCGCTTAGCCTTATTGTTTCCCCTTTGTATGTGACTTCATTTTTCTCGAGCTGCTCTCAGGATTCTTCCTTTGTCTTTGGTTTTAGTGAGTATGATTAAGATATATTTTGGTGATTTTCAGAGCCCTGGTGGTGCAGTGGTTAAGAGCTCAGTTGCTAACCAAAGGATCAGCATTTCAAATCCACCAGCCCTTCTTGAAAACTCTGTGGGGATGTTCTATTTTGTCCTATACAATCACTATGAGTTGGAATTGATTTGATGGCAAGGAGTTAATGGGTGGTGATTTTCTTTTTGGTTCTATCCTATATGGGGTTCATTGAGCTTCTTGGATGGTTGGCTTCTTGTCTTTCATGATATTAGAGACATTTTCTGTTGGCAAATCTTCAATGATCCTCTCTACGTATTCTGTATTCTCCCCATGTTTTGCAACTCCGATCGCATGTGAATTTTTGCTTTTGATTGTATCCCACATTGTTCTCAGCGTTTTTTCTTTTTTCTTCACTCTTTTCTCTGATTTTTCCTCATACAAAGTGGTATCAGGGGATTTGTCTTCAATTTCTCTGATTCTGTCTCCTATTTTTAAATTTGCTTCTAAAGCCTTCTATTGCACTGACCATTTCTAAAATCTTGTTGTTAATCATTTGTATTTCTAATTGCTGTTTCTGTATGATTTCTAGTTGTTTATTTGTTCTGGCATTTTGTTCCTGTATTACTTTCCTAAATTCATCCACGGCTTTGTCTATGTTTTCCCTGATTTTTTCTTTATTTTCCATGATTTTGTATTTTTTTCCCTTATTTTTGTCTACATTTTTCTTCATCTGTTAGAGAACCCTGAATATTAAAGTTTTGATTTCCCTATCAGATATTTCCAGTGCCTGTTCTTCCAGCAGAAGGCCATCTGGTGTTTTATTTTGGACACTTTCTGGAGCCATCCTGTCCTGTTTCTTTTTCTTTTTTTTAAATATGTTTTGATATTGTCTGCTGTCTCTGGGACATTCAGGAATTATTTTCTTTGTTTGTTGAGTGTAGATATGTTTGTTTCCTTCTGCTTTTTTGTTTTATTTGTTTATATCTAGACAGGTGGGCTGGACGTGTTTTGTTGCTTGCTCACTTGTGGGCATGATACTTCTCACCACCTTGTCCAGTTGGGTAGGGCTGGTCACTCAGCTATGGTGCAGCAGAGTGTGTTCAGCAGGGGTGGGGGGCAGAGATGAATAGTTTGTGGCATGAACTGGGACTGGTTAGGTGGAGACGGGAAGAAGTGCAGGGCAGGGTTTTGGGGATAGCATTGGTGCCGGTTGGGGGCACGTTTCTCAGCACACAGTGAAGGTAGGCAGGAACCAAGGGAGGGGATGTGATGTGCATAGCTAAGTGGGCGAGTGAATGAAAAGAAAGAAGAGAAAAACAAAAGCAGAAAAAAGATAGAAAAATGAAGGAAAAAAGACAAAAGGAAAAAAAGTATGTAAAATGGCAGCACAGTAGGATTCAGCAAGTGGGGGCAGTGCAGACCTGGCAAGGTTGTGTGCAGGTGGCTTTCTAGCTGAGTGGTATGGCTTGACCTGTCAAGAAGATGCATGGGTGTTACATAGGGCTATGTGAGCAGGAGAAAGGAAAGGAAAAAGGGGAAAGAGAGAGAAGAAAACAACAAACAAAAAAAATAAATAAAAAATAAAAACAAAAACA
The DNA here is from genome assembly GCF_000243295.1 of Trichechus manatus latirostris. Classification (NCBI taxonomy): domain Eukaryota; kingdom Metazoa; phylum Chordata; class Mammalia; order Sirenia; family Trichechidae; genus Trichechus; species Trichechus manatus. Next base: position 13,437,986 of record NW_004443991.1, read on the forward strand.
ACAAAAATAAAATGTGTTGGTGAGGGAACAAGCTGTTGGGGGTAGGGTGTAATTGGGGTGGCAGTGAGCTGGTCTCTCTCACTTGGTGACATGGCACGCCTTGACAGGGAAGGGGTGGAGGCAGCACAGATCCTAGGTGGGAGGGAGAAGGAAAAGGGAGAAGGGGAAAGATAAAGAAAATAAAAAATATGGCACTGAGTGGGCTGGACTATGAGGGTGGTGCAGACCTGGGGAGGCCCTTACCTGAGACTCTCCAGCCAAGTGGTACAGCACAGGCTGTCATGAAGAGGGAGGGGCAGCACACGGGGCTAGATGGGTGGGAAAAAGAAAAGGAAGAAAGGTAAAGAGAGAGAAGAAACAACAAAACAAAAATAAACAAAAAATAAATAAATAAAATGACACTGAGGGATCCGGTTGATGATGGCAGCACAGACCTGGGGAGGCTGCAAGTAGTGATTATCCAGCTGAACAGTGCAGCATGGCCCCTTGAGAAGGGGCAGGAGTGGTGCACAGGGCTGGGTGGGAAGGAGGAAGGAAAGGAGAGTGAAAGAAGAAATAATAAGAAAAAAAGAACAAACCAAACAGTCCAAAAAATCACAGCCCATCAAGAGGGGGAGGGGATGGCACACGGGGCTACTAGGTGGGAGAAAGGAAAGGAAGGAAGGGAGAGAGAGAGAAGCAACAAAAAAGGTAAAACAAACAAAAATACAAAGCAAAATAACCAAACAAAAATGACACCAAAGGGGCCAGCTGGTGTGGGTGGGGTGGACCCAGGTGGGAGTGAGCTGGTGTTTCCCTGGCTGAGCAACCGTGGCTTGTTGGAAAGCTGAAGAGAGGGTGGGAGAGCATGTATCTCTGGTTACTAGGTGCTCTGTCTCCTGTTGGGAGCTCCGCAAAGTTGCCTTGCTTTCTCCCTGTTCTCAGTCCTTGGTGGCTGAGGTCCAAGATGATGAATCCTGGTGGCAGTGAGCTGGTATCTCTCCGGCTAAGAGACTGTGGCCCATTGGAAAGCAGCAGAGGCCTCTTTCGGGGAAGAATGATGGGAGGTGGGAAAGTGTGTATCCCTGATTACCAGATGCCCTTTCTCCGGTTGGGAGCTCCGTGAAGTTGCCTTCTTATACTCCCTGTCTGTGTTCCTTGGTGGCTGAGGTCCAAGATGGTGAATCTATGCTGTGTTAGATGTCAGGGGACCTCCACTCTGTAGCTCTCCTCGTTCTCCTTTCTCTCTCAGTTTCTTATTCCATTCAGTGCTTGATCGAGTTCTTTATATCTTCATTTGATGCTTAGGGTTACAGGATTGATATTTGTATTGTCCATTTTACTTAGTTTTTTTGGATCGCTGCAGAGGGACTGCATGATGCTTCTGTCTATAGTGCGTTGTTGGCTCCACCTCTGGAATGTCTATTTCTTATAATATGGTTTTCATCACTAAGGTTGTTTTAATTACTGTGGTTTCATGGAATACTCCTTTAATGTAGTAGATTACATTGATTTTTGAATGTTACACCAACCTTACCTTTCTGGAATAGATAAGCACCACTTGGTCATAAATACCACCATTTAGATATATTTCTGGATTTCGTTTGGTAATATTTTTGAGGTTTTTTGTATCTGTGTTAATAAAAGATATTAGTACACAATTGTATGGTCTTGTTATGTTTTTCAGGTTTCTGTAAAAAGGATTGACATACTCTGCTTGCGGTCCTCCCTCTTCAACCATGGGCAGGAAGTTATCCCCAGGCAGAGAGCTAGGGCACAAATGGGGCTCACTTTATAATTTTACTTTCTTTCAGAGATTATCATATTTCATGTCTTTTGTCAGGGCCTGAAAACATTTGTCTCACGTAACTGTTCCAGTTTTATAGGCATTTATGGTGAAAGGGCTAGACTATAACATGTCACTCGGTTGATGCAGGTAGTGTAAAACCTCATGAAATAGTCTGATATATTGTAGGCTGTTCTTCATTTTCAAGAATATGTTGACTTTTGTTATATATTTGTGATGTAAATTATTATGTGAATTGCACTTATTCATTTATTTTTCAATAAATACATATTTGTCATATTTGTTTATGGGCTCCAACAATGTCAAGTACTGGATATACAGTGAACAATGAAAGAGGTGTGATATCTGACTTCATGTGGTTTAGACAAGTTTTATAACTGGCTTGAAACATTAAAAAACAAAACAAAACACTATGTTTTACTGAATTTAATGGAATTTATAGATTGATTTGGAGAGATTGATATCTTTGCAATATTTTTTTTCCTACTTTCCACAGAGATAGTTTCAAGTCTCCTTTTCTATCTTATTTTTTTTTTTATGGTACTTCAGGTGAAGGCTTACAGAACAAATAGTTTCTCATGAAACAGTAGTACACATATTGTTTCATGACACAACATGTCAACCCTCTAACTTCTCAACCTTTTTTTTTGGTGAAAATACACACAGCCAAAGATACACCATTTCAAAAATATCTACATGCACAGTTCAGTGACATTGACTACACTCTTCCAATTGTGTCATTATTCTCACTTAAGATGAAGGCTTACAGAACAAAATAGTTTCTCATTTAACAGTTACTACAAATGTTGCCCTATGACAATAGTT
>NW_004443991.1:13444728-13482148 GCF_000243295.1 Trichechus manatus latirostris
CCTGTGAGCTGAAGCTCTTTGTCCTCAGATTGAAGAACTCCCTTTAATAATTCTCGTAAGTTTGGTTTGACTTTTACATGTTCCCTTAATTTCTGTTTATCTGGAAATGACCTAATTTCACCATCAAATTTGAACGAGAGTTTTGCAGGATATATTATTGTTGGCTGGCAATTTTCTTCCACCAAGATTTTATATATTTCATCCTATTGCCTTCTTGCCTGCATGGTTTCTGCTGAATAATCTGAGCTTAGTCTTATTGTTTCTCCTCTGTATGTGACTTCTTGTTTTTCACAAGCTTCTCTCAGGACTCTTTGTTTGTCTTTGGTTTTGGTAAGTGTGATTATGATATGCCTTGGTTATTTTCTTTTGAGGTCTTTCCTATATGGTGTTCATTGAGCTCTTGTATGGCCAGCTTTTCATCTTTCACGATTTTAGGAAAGTTTTCTGTCAGCATTTCTTCAGTGATCCTCTCTGTGTTTTCTGTTTTCTCCCCATTTTGGAATTCCAATCACTCACAAATTTTTGCTTTTGATTGTATCCCACATAACTGTCAAGGTCTCTTCATTTTTCTTTGTTCTTTTCTCTGAGTTTTCCTTAAACAGAGTTGTTTCCAAGTGTTTGTCTTCAATTCCACTGATCCTGTCTTCCACTGTTTCAGATCTGCTTCTCAGCCCTTCTATGACACCGTCCATTTCTGAAATCTTGTTGTTTATCTTTTGGATTTCTAATTGTTGTCTTTGTGTAGTTTCTAGTTGTGAATTTATTTTGGCATTTTGTTCCTGCAGCATTTTCCTGAATTCTTCCAATTTTTTGTCTGTATTTTCCATTAATTTGTTTATTTTTTCCTCATGTTTGTCAGCTTTTTGCCTCAGCTCTTGGAGAATTCCGAGTATTAGCGATTTGAATTCCCTATCAGGTAGTTCTAGTGAATTTTTTCCACTGGAGAGTCATCTGGTGTTTTATTTTGGATGCCTACTGGAACCATCCTGTCCTGTTTTTGTAAATGTTTTCATATTGTCTGCTTTCTTTGGGGTATTCAGTAGTTATTTTTCTCTTTTATTGATTGCAGATTTGTTGGTTTTGTCCCTTTTTTTTTTAAATTTGACTATGTCTGAGCAAGCAGACTGTGTGTTCTTTGTTGTTTGCTCATCTGTGGGCACAATACGTTTTGCCTCCTTCTCCAATTGGCAGGGTCAGTCACTCAGATATTGTATGGCAGGGCAGGTCTAGCTCAAGAGGAATTACTGGGATGGGTTGTTTGTGGCACTTACTACAGCCACCAGAGCGGGTCGGTAATCAGTGCAGGTCAGGTTCCAGTAGGCCGTGCCTGTGCTGTTTGGTGGTGTGATGTCAAGTGCACAGTGCAGGTAGGCAGGATGCAGCGGGGGGATTGTTATGTGTGGAGCTAAAATGGATATGGGAGAGAGGAGAGAGGAACAGGAACCAAAAACATACAAACAAACAAAAAATAATGCTAGGGGAGCTTGCCGTTGGAGTTGAGAGATGAGAGACTATGAAATGGAGAAAAACAGAAAGGGGAAGAAGAAGAAAAGAATATAATGAATAAATATAAATCAGAAAGGTTAAAGAAGCACAAAGTTCCCAGGGATTCCACTGGTGAAGCTATGAGGACTGGGGAAGTCACTTTCAGGTATTGCAGTACAGCCTGGCTAGAAGGCGTAGAGGTATACAACGACAGGTATTCAGGGAACAGAAAGAGAAAGAAGATATAGAGAGACAAGAAACTGAGCAATGAAGAAAGTCAAAAAGGGAAAAAGAGGGAAAACAAAACAAAACAAATTAAAAAAATAAGAACAAGAAAGGCCCCCAAAAAAACTGAAAAAAAAAAAAAAAACAATGAAAAAAGAAATGCTCTCAGGGATCCCTCTGCACATCTGTGCAAGCCGAGGGGGATGTCTTCTTGCCAAGCAGCACCGCCTGGCCAGAAGGGGCTCACAACTCAAGAAAAGGAAAAGAAAACTAACAAACAATTCAAAACAAACAAATGCAGAAAAGCCCTGGGATCCCACCAGCATGGCAGCCCAGACCGGGAAGCAGCTTCACACTCGAACGGAGATCCACAGCCCCTCAGGAAGAAGCAAAGGTGGTGCACAGAGAGAGGTATTTGTGCAAAAGGAGGGGGAGGTGGTGAGAGGTAAGGAAGAAATCAAAAGAAGCAGAAAAAAAGCAACACTAGCTTCTTACAAATGGCACTCAGAGAGCCAGCTAGTGCAGGCTGGTGTTTCTCAGACAAGAGACTGTGTCTGCGGGAAGCAGAGGGGGCTGAGTGTGGGTGAAGAAGGGTAGGGAGTGGGAAAGCGTATATCACAAATTACTGGAGCTCTGCAGCTCCTCAGGAAGACGCAAAGACGGCGTAAGGAGCCAGGTATTTGAGAGAAAGGAGGGGGAGGTGGTGAGAGGTAAGGAAGAAATCAAAAGAAGAGGAAAGAAAGCAACACCAGCAGCCAACAAATGGCACTCAGAGAGCCGGCCCATTCGGGCGTGAGGAATCCAAGCAGCCGGTGTTTCCTGGTCAAGAGATTGTGGCCGCGGGAAGCAGAGGAGGCCGAGCGGGGGTGAAGAAGGGTGGGGGGTGGAAGCGTATATAGCTAATTACCAGTTGATTTGTCTCCCGCTGGGTGCTCCGTGAGGCTGCTTTCTCGTACCCCCGTTTGCTGGTCTCTGATAGGAGTCCAAGATGGCGGATCCACACTGCGTTAGTTGATAGAGGACCTCTGCATGAATCTCTCCTTGCTCTCCGTTCTCTGTCAGTTTTCTCACTCCATTTGGTGCTTGGCTGAGTTCTTTGTCTCTTCATTTGATGTTTTAGGGTTTCAGGATTGTTGTATTCTCTGTTTGGCTTAGTTTTTCAGATCTTTGCTGTGGAGGGATGGTGTGGTGCTTCTGCCTAGAGTGCCATTTTGCCAGAACTCTCCTTTTCTATCTTTAAGAAAATGTTTATAAGCTGTCTCTCTTTTCTTTAAAAATAAGGCTTGCATATTTCTTGTCTTTAATCCTTGGTATTTTATGGGTTTTGTCACTATTGTCAATGTGCTATTTTTTCCCCTCAATAGAGCTCTAGTGGTTATAGCTGGTATAAAGGAAAGCTATTGCTTTTTGTGTGAACAATTTACTGATCTCTGTATGAAATTCTCATAGTTGTTTCTTTGGGATTTGCCAGGTAATATTACTGGATCTTTATTTCTTGAAATATGCTCTGCAAAATACTGGCTATCACTGTGTGTTCTGTGTTTATCTAACGTGGGCAGGCTGTATATATGTTCTCTCTGCAGGGATTGATATTCAGTGTATTGTGGCCATAGGGGATTTAAACCTCTCTTGGAAAGATTAGCGACTTCTGCTTAGGCTCAGGGTTGAAAATAGAATTTCCATCTCCACAGCATCATGTGAAACACCAGTAAGCATCCTCCTGACAATAGCTCCTCAGGAAAGGACTGTTTAGCCATCTAAGGCTCCATAGTGGTCAGTTTAGATAATTTCCATTTGGCTGTGAGACTATGGGAAGAAGCCACACTCTATCCTAAAATATATAATTATTATTTTTGTTTAAACTTGAAAATTCAAGCTAGCCTTTATAACATGTATTTTAAATTCTGAAATATTTGTCATAAATACCGTGTCCAATCATCATATTTTTCCACAGAAGAATTAATAATAACATAATTGAAGTCATTGGTAAGTGAATAAAAAAGCATTATTGTGTCACCTAAAGGCAGTATTTTTTTATGTTTAACATACGTTTTCATATATTACATTCTGTACTTTAGGCCATTAACAGCACTGCTAACATTACCTAGTTATTATTTATTTAAATGTAGTGTTTAATAAGTTTTCTTGTTTATATCAATGAATTTCTCTACCTTATAGCTTCAAAGTAACAAAGTCAGTGTCTTAGCCTGGGTTCTCTAGAAAAGCAAAACCAGTAAAGTGTATAAATATATATATAGAAAGAGATTATATCAAGGAAACAGCTCATGTGATTGTAGAGGCTAGAACATCCCAAGTCTGTGGATCAAGGTAGAGGCCTCTCCCAAGTCACACAGCTGCAGAAGCTGGCAAGCCCAAGATTGGCAGGTTGGAGAGCTGGGCTTCCGCTCACAGTCTGTGCAGATCGACAAATCCCAGGTTTGACAGATAAGCTGATAGCTCAAGTCCCAAGAAAGGGAGATGAGATGACAGGAAGCAGCCGCAGGGTCCAGAGAGAGCAAAAAGCCAGCACATCTGCTTATATTCAGATGCAGGCCACACCCCCAAAGAGACTCCCTTTCATCTGATTGGCTACTCACAGTACATTCAATCATGGGAGTGATTACATTAAAACACTGAGCATCATGGCCCAGCCAAGTTGACACACAATCTTAACCATCACAGTCAGGTATAAGAAAACACACACGCACTCACCATCACACACACGTGTGTATGTGCACACATGCACATACACGCAAACTGTATGGAAATTTTGTTCTCCAGAAATACATGAATACTTTTGAGGCCTGTACTGGGGGAAATGGCAGTTCTTATTGCCTAGATTATTTTAAGAAATGAGAAAGAGAATATAATTTTGATCAACTAGTCTAAGTACTAAGTCATCTGTGGTTTAAAAAATCATCTGAAAAACTGAAAAATGATAACTCTTCTCTCTAAGAAGAATGCTTATAAACACATAATTTTACATTCAACTTTGATTTAGTCCAACCTCCCCGTTTTTCAGGTAGCAGTGATACACAGAGAGGAAATATGCCACATGGTTAAGTAAAGGCAAATTCTGGCTTAGAAAGATCTCTGATAACCTAGTCTAATGTTTCCATGATGCTATAGGATAGCTGGAGCCCTGGTGGCACAGTGGTTAAGAGCTATGGCTGCTATAGGGTCACTATGAGTCAGAATCGACTAGACGGCAAAAGGGATTTTTTTTTTTTAAATAGGATAGCTAAACAAGAAAGGGGAAGGGAATAAATAGAAGTGAGGTGGATAGACAAGGGAGGAAAACTAGCAAAGAAAATGTTTAACAAATACAGTTTATTTGACTGCCTAGGTAAATGACAAGAAGAAATAATATACAGGTGAAGATATGACATATAAAAGATAATAATTTTTTCCTACTTGAGGATAAGACCTCCTTAGTGCTAACTTTACAAACATGAGGAAAATTATAACAGAAATATAGTTAAAAGAAGTAGAATATTAATAGATTTATACAAAGGCTGTTCAAAATGAAATGTACAAGTGCAAAATTTTCTGTGGTTGTAGAAATTGAAGGTATCTGAGTTGGACCTGCCCTGTGATATATATATCTACTAATAAAAGCACAGAACTATTTTATTACATTACAAATTCATAATAAGAAACAGTAATGCTAAAAGCAACAATAAATCCAACAAATAATCATGACCTCTGTTGCATACCATGTTAGTTGTTATAATTAATATTATAAAAATATAATTTCAATTTATTTTCTTGACCTTGAAAAGTTCTGTTCTCTGTATACCTAGAAAAATGGATTCCTTCTGTCTTGAACCATGTGCTAATTTAATGAAGTTGTCTGTGTGCCTATCAAAGGTCCACTTTTCTCTACAACTTGCATTGGTTAGGAGATTCTCAATTTTACTTGCTGTACTAAAATTTTCTGGTATCACTATAAAGAGTGAATATACACCTCCCAACAGCTGGTTTACATCTCTGGACTTAAATATAGTGGCCAGTATCTTGATTTTTCCTAGAAAATTTTATCTTTCCTATATGACCCCATTCTTGGAAATATATAGGTGCTGGTTTATTCTTGGATTCTATCCTTAAAACGTTGGACTTTGCTTTGGTTGAAGCCTGAAGTTATTCTTTCTGACTTTCATTACTTCTTTACAGTACTAAAACTGGGTACTAATAAAGGATCTTCAGTATCACTCGTATTCTAGTTTTGCAAACAATTGGAGGACAAAGTGTCTTTGAAGGATAACACAACTGAAAAAATGAGGGAGGTTAAGGCCTGACGATCCTATTTCAAAAAGTCAGCCACTGAAAACCCTAGGGAGCACATCTCTACTTGGACAAACACGGGGTCATACGAGTAGGAATTGACTAAACGGCACCATTTTTTTTTCTTTTTAATGCCATCATGCACAGGGCTTCCTTGTGTTTTCCTTGAAGTTGGACATAGAACTAGCAAAGTGAGAGTAAAGCTGCTAAAGAAAAAAAGAGGGAGATCATTGACTATGAACTTGATCCTAGGCTAGGGACGAGGCCTCAGATTTCTGGACCCACCTTGACCTGCAAGCATCAAATACTGTTGGATGATGTGTTGAAAACAGATTTGTCTTTGATGAATGCAGGGCAAATTTACCTTGTTAGGTTTTTTTTCCCTTTCTTCTTTAAACTGTTGTTACTTACTTCCAAGGTACATCTGGGTGGACTTGAACTTCCAACCTTTCAGTTAGCAGCTGTGAGCATTAACTGTTGAGCTACCCAGGCTCTGCTATTAACCACCACAAGATTGTTAAAATGTGCTACCCAATTCAAGTGTTGATTACAACAACTGCTTTGGGAAAAGTTTTTGCCATTCTAGGCACTGGCCTTTCCCCACAGTATGATCCTTATCATTTCTTCTGGGAGCAAACTCATAGCCTGGAACTTGGGGAGGTCCAGAACTTCCTAGTTCAGGTCAGGGAACAATGGGAATGCAGGGTATAGCTGGGGGTGGGAATGAGCCTTAGCACTCCACCAGATCACACTGCTCCCCTTGACAGATTCCCTCTGTACATCTGAATAATGCAATCTCTCTCTCTCTCTCTCTATATATATATATGGAGTTGTCTTCTATTTGTTGGTCAGAGGAATGCAATAAATTTTAGTTTCTCTTGATTAATTTCATCTTTTTTCATTTGCTGTGCAATGGGAAAAAATGGTATGTCATTGGCTTCTCAGAAGGAGTTCAGATATGTTTTCAAAGGCCTAGAGGTCTCTAGTTGACTATGTAATGACCTTTTAGAAATAATACAAACAATACATTTTTATTGAATTCCTACTTTGTTTTCAGAACTATGGTCAGTAAAAGAAAAATAAATATGTTTGCTAAGATTTGTAGAAATATAAGGAATAGTTAATCCCTGGAAACTAACATGAAAGAGTTTGTTGACTGTTAAGGGGAAAAAAAAATCATTCACATTCATTTATGCATTCATTCATTGATCTATTTCTTCATTCATTCAATTAGCAAAGTTCTATCAAATTTTTCTCATGTATCAGGAATCATAATATATGTTGGAGATTGTCTTAGTTATCTAATGCTGTTATAACAGGAATACCACAAGTGGGTGGCTTTAACAAAGAGAAGTTTATTTTCTCACAGTAAACTAGTCTAAAAGTCCAAATTCAGGGCATCAGCTCTAGGGGAAGGCTTTCTCTGTCAGCTCTGGAGGAAGGTCCTTGTCCTCAGTCTTCCCTTGGTCTGGGAGCATCTCAGCGCAGGAACCTCAGGTCCAAAGGACGAGCTCTGCTCCTGGCACTACTTTCTTGGTGGTATGAGGTCCCCCAGTTCTCTGCTTCCTTCTCCTTTTATCTTTTGTAAGATAGAAGGTAGCGCAGGCCACACCCTAAGGAAACTCCCTTTACATTGGATCAGGGATGTGACCTTAGTTACAGTGTTATACAATCACACTCTAATTCTCTTTAACATAAAATTACAATCACAAAATGGAGGACGACCACACTATATTGGGAATCATGGCCCAGCCAAACTGATACACACATTTTTTGGGGGGACATAATTCAATCCATGACAGGGATGTAATCGTAAACAATGAATATCTAAGTAGCACAGGTTGTAAGTGATTTCTTTAGGAATTCACTACCAGTTGAATGGTCTAGAATAAGTGTACACAGAGATAGGGAGAATGAATTTATGAAAGGTAAGTTACATTATATTTGTATTTAATTTCTTTTTCTTCTCACTTACTTCAGCCTAGGTAGAGTAGCAACAGAGAGAGCTAGGTTAAAAAGTACACAAGAAGTTTTAAGCCAGTATGTTTCTGCCATAGAAGAGACGTATCATACAAAATGGATTTGTTAGGCCGTACAGAATCTGGTTGACTTAGCATGAGGTTAGAAATAGCAATTGTCACTTCTCCACTCCCCTCTCAACTTTTTCCCCTTCTTGGATAAATGGAGCTATTTGTTTATGCTCATTTGCTAGAATTTAACACCTAAGAATATGCTGGAACATCAGTAGTTTTGTCTGGGCAAAAAGCATTCTGAGTGACTGTGCTGATAAACTTGTATCATCCTAATTGTAGCACAGCTTAAATTTGTCACAGGTGAATGGGCTCAATTAGCAAGACAGAGACGGTGCTCTGATCATAAAAAAGGAAAAACAAGCAAAGAAGAAAACATTTTCCTTTTTAAGAATCCTAAAAAAGATATGACATTGTAGCATATGACTTTTTCCCTTGAATTTCACAAAGAAAGCAACTAAAGCAAGAAAATAGCAAAATATTAGCATTGGCAAAGTGATTTGAAACAAAACTTCAGGGGCAGTTTTCTCAAAAGACATTAATAGGGAGCAAAATTTTCCATGGATATTATTGTATTATTGCACTTCCTATATGTATATACCTCACTATTCTGCTTATTAAGATCTCAGGGAAAAATTAGGTATTTGTTGTGATTTACATAATGAAGTAGATAACCCCAATTTTACCTGAACCCATGTAGTTTGGGAAGCGATATTGCTTCCTTCAGGATAGCATTTAATACAATGAAAGAAAAACTTCTTGATATCGTGGTGGGTTGAAAGAAAATCTCAGCTTAACCACTAAGTAGTAGGGTGAGCCATGTGGGCCTTAAATGCAGTGAGAACTAGAAATGCCCAGAGTGTAGTAAATCAAATTAGAACTATGGAAGCAGTATGACAGACACCTCGATATTAGAAATGTGGAGAAATGGGCATTAAAATGAAAATCTAACTATATTGTTTCTCAAGAGTTGAGTATGAAACTTAGAATTAAATTATAAAGAGCAAGAAAGATGAGTGTCCTACAGAGCAGTACAGAGACTGATGCAACGAAAAGGGAAAAGACCTGAAAACAAAAACCAAAATGGAGACTGTGGAACTAACTACCAGAAATAAGTGCCAGGATCTCCTTGCTTCCTGTAACCCGTAATTCATTTATTTAACTACTCTTCCATTTATTTACTGATTTAATTAACCTGCCTTTACTTAACTCTTCTTAAGTGTTAGGAATCAGAGTAGGTTTTGGCAATGCCTTAATAGGCCTATCCAAAAAAATACTAGTCTGTTAGCAGATATAAACACTTAAACAAAACATTGCAGGTAATTATAAGACAGGTAGCATTCTACAGGTAAGTAATAGTACTATAGCAGCACAAAGAACATAGTGATTAACTTTACCTAGACCTAAAAGATGAGTAGGAACTTGTCTGGTAGGCAAATTGGAGAAGAGACTTTGAGGTAAAAGATGAGCATATGCAAAGTCATAGAAGAGAAAAATAGTGGAGCATGTTTGTATGGGTTCTCTATATGGTAAATATTTGTTTGCTTATTTGTTACATATAAGGATATAGTAGTTGTGATAATTAAGATTGTGTGTCAACTTGGCTGGGCCAGGAGATGGTTGATGCCTTCCTGCAACAGTTGTTTACAAATTTCTTTAACTGTCATCAAGTTGTTATCATTGTATTTCTCACCACACTCAGATAAGTGACTGTCTATTGAATCATAATGGGATTTACTGATCCTATTGTTCTTCATTGGCTCCATTCCTCTTTCCTCCCGAGTTCTATCGTCTACAGATGCAGAAATCGCTCCCCAGTGACAATCAATATCTGACACATAACCTTGGTAAAAAGGAGATGCAGCACTCAAAGCCATGACAATTGGACAGATCGTGGCCAACTGATCATAAAGGTATCCGGCCTCAGATATGCTGCAGGCTTGGAATGTCAGCTGAAGACGGCAATTGCCCATCCCAAATCCCATGACATCTATGTAAATATGATCATGCTTAGAAGCCCTTGTTGCCTCATTATCTTCAGGAAATGCTTCAATAAATGGAGACGGTGTATTCTTGTCCTTAAATATTGGTACGTTGATGACAACGTTTTCTCCTCTCCTCTGTTGGATATTTCTTGTTAGGGTACTGAAGTAGGGTTGCTTGTCAATTGCTTCATCTGGAAAGAAGAGAGACTTGGAAGCTCCTCCTTCCACTGGGTTGGGTTTATACTCAGGCAGCGTGAACCCAGGACAGCCTAATCTGGGAAATGAGGTTATAGTGCAAAGAGCCTGATTTATTGGTAGTGATATTTTGTGTATTTGAATTGCCACCACATGCTATGGATTAACAGTGCCTTCTTTACTACTGGAAACAGTCATCAACATCTTTAAAACTAACTAGACTTGACAACCAATTTAGAAAATTCATCCTTACAGTTTTGTTTCTCTAGAACCACTCTCAGTACCAAATGTCTTAGGCTGAGTTCTCTAGAGAAGCAAAACCAGTAAAGCATATAAATATGTATATAGGGAGAGATTTATATCAAGGAAATGGCTCACGTGGTTGTAGAGGCTGTTATGTCCAAGTCCATGGGTCAGGCTAGACGCTTCTCCTGATTCACATAGCCACAAGGGCTGGCAAACCCAAGATTGGCAGGTTGGAGAGAAGGGCTCTTACTCTCAGGCTGTGAAGATCAATGAATCCCAAGATTGGCAGACAAGACTGCAGGTAAGCTGTTAGCTTAAGTTTCAAGAACTGGAAGTCAGACAAACAGGAGCCAGCTGCAGGGTCAAGAATGAGCAAAAAGCCCCCAAGCCCTGCAGAATGTCCACCCACACTCCCTCAGTGCAGGCCACAAGCCCAAGGAAACTCTCTTTCAACCAGTGGGCTACTCATAGCAGATCCCATCATGGAGGTGATCACATATCAAATCTTAACCAGGAAGTGACCACAACATCACACAACTGCCAAAACACTGAGAATCATGGCTCAGCCAAGTTGACACATAATCTTACCCATCACAGTAGTTGAGTTAAAAATTACACCAAAGAAAAAACTGTCAAGTCAGAAGGCCAAGATCAGGTCCAAAGGATAGGGCCATTAGGTTTTATATAGTTACTGACATTCAGCTAAATTTTTGGCTTTTAGTTACCTGGTGCTCAAAACAAGCAGGAAAATATGTACTGTTCACTATCCTCCCAAAAGAAAGTTACAACTTCTTCAGAGGAGAAAACCCTTTGTTTGTTCAAGGAGGGTGCAGTCTCTATTATTTATGCATATATGTATGTGTGTATATATATACGTATATTTATCTATTTATTTATTTCAATACCTGCTCTTCCCCTACTCCATGAGACAAGTGAGATTGTCAGTTATACGACCCTACTTCCTATCAGTAGGGAGATATAAACCATTCACATATTTTCTTCCAGGAATTTTGCTTTTGAAAAATGCAGGGTATAATATGACTAATTAAACATGGAAGAATCAGAAAATGTTGTTCAAGGATTCCCTGCTGTTGAGATCCCTAGACTTGTCTTTCCTGAGATTTGACAGGAATTCTTTCTTTAATTCTGTGAGTTATCCACTATACTTTTCTCTGACTTATTTAGTTAGATAAAGTCAGAGTCCTCCTTTTAACAAAATACATGTGACTCCTGGATCAGAGACAAAGGACTTTATTACTCACAGCACAACAACTAGCATGACTATCAATTTTGCATGTGCTCAAGACTCACCTCAAGTCCCACAGGGCCTATGTGAAGATACCCAGGTAAATGTTGCAGATAGAGTGGATTTGCACACAGTTGAAGTATCTTAAATTTAGGAAACCCAAATATTTTATAATAAACAGTAAACAAGACTGCCTCTGTTCTAGATGGAAACATCTTTATTTTACAGGATAGTAAGCCAGCCTGCCCTCTGCTGTGGAGGGAGACACTATCTTTCAAGACTATTATACAACTTTGGAAAAAATAGTCCAGATAAAGAGCTAGTTAGGTTTTTTGCTTACAAGATGTACAGAAACATGAGAGACCAATAAAGAATTATCTCTCAACACAGCATTGTCAGGACATCAAAGTTGAAATGTTTAGTGTCTGTTGTATATAAACATTTGGAGTAACTGGTCTGGTGATATAGATTTGTGAGTTGTCAACATTTAAGTGGTAATTGAAATCATGTTTCTGAATGCTACAGAAGAATGTTTAAGTTAAAAAGAAAAGATACCTAATGGCAGACATTGAAGAAAAAACAAACAGGACTGGGAAGGAACAGCCAGAAGCTAAGAAGAGATCCAGGAAAATATGTTATGGGAAGATAAGGGAGAATATACTGCTAAATGGAAAAAAAAAATAGTAAAAAATGTTGATTGCTGTAAAAGTAAAAGGAAACTTTGAGAGTTTTAATTACAAAGAGTTGAAATAGTCATAATTATGATCATTGGAAGAATTTTTTTCTTTCAAATATTTATAAAAGACCATTACAATATTCAGTAATTCATTCATTAATTTATTCGCTAAATGCTTACTAAGCAGTTAATAATAAGTTAAGGAAGTAGGGTCCATAACTAGAGGAGAGATATCCTCTAAAACATTTAAGGTTCTAAAGTTTCTAGAACTTAAGTGGAAGAATTAATTTGACTAAAGAAGTGGCACCTGTCACACCTTTCTATGTAACAAGAGGTGAAGAGAAGCATGGTGGAGGCTGGGTAAAATATTGAAACACTTCATGCTTAAGATTTTTAGTTTTTTATCTAATATAAGTTTATCTTCTGAAAAAGAAGGAGGTGGTAAAATTAAATATAGTCTTTTTGAGAAGGTATAGATGAACCATTGTGGGTAAGAAAAAAAGGAACAGGCTGAGAAAATATAAAAGAATTATTGAGCAGCACTGAAGGTCACTTGAAGTTAGAGGACAACTTGTGCAGCAAGTTGATCTGTATAGCTGTATGATTTTCTTCCCTAGTGCTCAGCATCCTACTAACCCTGACTCGTCCTTATATGCCTTCACTCCATGCCAAAGGTACTGGAGTTCTGGCACCTGCTCACTGGTCCAAAGGTGGGGGACTGTAAATCCCACTATGTTTCTATTCTGTGGACTGCCTGTCTGGATGTCTAAATCCTGCTTGCTCTGTGATTATCCACTTCTGTACTCAATCCACCTCTTTGGTCTCAACCTTACCCCATATTGAAATTCTACTCCTATGTTCCCAACATGGTGCTATGCCCATGTGACTGATATTGGATATTGCACCTTAGATTCAATGAACCCAGTAGGCTAATCTAGTTCTGAGTGTCAACCTCCCCCTCACTGTTTACTGTTGTTATTTGTTTGATCAGCCACATCAAGAACTACTATAAAAACACTGGATAAAAGACATTAAAAGGAAGATGGGTCATCAAAACATATGAAATAACAAAAGTTTAACTAGCCATAATTATGAAAATATCACCCCCACATGTCTGTCAGTTTGTTGAACTGTGCGGTTTGAGTGTTGTGCTGCTGGAAGCTATGCCACTGATATTCAAATACCAGCAGGGTCACCCATTGTAGAGAGGTTCCAGCTGAGCTTCCAGACTAAGACAGACTAAAAAGAGGGACCTGGAGGTCTACTTCCAAAAAAAAAAAATTAGCCAATGAAAACCTTATGAATAGCAGTGGAACATTGTCTGATACAGTGCTGGAAGATGAGCCCCTCAGGTTGGAAGGCACTCAAAACATGACTGGGAAGAGCTGCTTCTCAAAGTAGAGTCAATCTTAATGATGTGGATGGAATCAAGCTTTTGGGACCTTCATCTGTTGATGTGGCACGACTCAAAATGAGAAGAAACAGCTGCAAACATCTATTGATAATAGGAATGTGGAATGTACGAAGTATGAATCTAGGAAAATTAGAAATCATCAAAAATGAAATGGAACACATAAACATCAATATCTGGGCATTAGTGAGCTGAAATGTATGGGAACTGGCCATTTTGAATGAGACAATAATATGGTCTACTATGCTGGAAATGACAAACTGAAGAGGAATGGCACTGCATTCATCATCAATAAAGAACATCTCAAGATCTATCCTGAAGTGCAACGCTGTCAGTGATAGTATAATATCCATATACCTATAAGGAAGACCAATTAAAACGACTATTATTCAAATTTACACATCAATCATCAAGGCCAAAGATGAAGAAATTGATAATTTTTACCAACTTCTGCAGTCTGAAATTGATCAAACATGCAATCAAGGTGCATTGATAATTATTGTTGTTTGGAATGCAAAAGTTGGAAACAAAGAAGAAGGATTGGTAGTTGAAAAGTATGGCCTTGGTGAAAGAAATGATGCTGGAGATGGCAGGATAAAATTTCTCAAGACCAACAACTTTTTAATTGCAGATACCTTTTTCTCCACAACATAAATGGTGACTATATACATGGACCCCACCAGATGGAATACACAGGAATCAAATCCACTACATCTGTGCAATGAGACAATGGAAAAGCTCAATATCATCAGTCAGAACTAGGCCAGGTGCTGAATGCAGAGCAGACTATCAATTGCCCATATACAAGTTCAAGTTGAAACTGAAAAAAATTAAAACAAGTCCATGAGAGCCAAAGTATAACCTGAGTACATACCACCTAAATTTAGAGACATCTCAAGAATAGATTTGTTGCATTGAACACTAATGACAGAAGACCAAATGAGTTGTGGAATGACACCAAGGACATCATACATGAAGAAAGCAAGAGGTCATTAAAAACACAGGAAAGAAAGAAAAGACCAGAAAGGATGTCACAAGAGACTCTGAAACTTGCTCTTGAACATCACGTAGCTAAAGAGAAGGGAAGAAATGATGAAGTAAAAGAGCTGAAAGAAGATTTAAAAGGGCGGCTCTAGAAGACAAAGAAAAGTATTATAATGACACGTGCAAAGACCCAGAGTTAGAAAACCAAAAGGGAAGAACACGCTCGACATTTTTCAAGCTGAAAGAACTGAAAAAAAAATTCAAGCCTCGAGTTGCAATATTGAAGGATTCTATGGGCAAAATACTGAACAACACAGGAAACATCAAAAGAAGATGGAAGGAATACAGAGTCACTGTACCAAAAAGAATTGGTCGACATTCGGTCATTTCAGGAGGTAACATATGTTCTAGAACTGATGGTTCTGAAGCAAGAAGTCCAAGCTGCAGTGAAGACATTGGCAAAAAACAAGGATCCAGGAATTGATGGAATACCAATGTTTCAACAAACAGATGCAGGGCTGGAAGTGCTCACTCATCTATGTCAAGAAATTTGGAAGACAGCTACCTGGCCAACTGACTAGAAGAGATACGTATTTATGCCTATTCCAAAGTAAGGTGATCCAACAGATTGAGGGAATTACCAAACAATATCATTAATATAACACACAAGTAATATTTTGCTCAAGTTCATTCAAAAACGTTGGCAGCAGTACATCAACAGGGAACTGCCAGAAATTCAAGCCAGATTCAGAAGAAGATGTGAAACAATGAATATTGCTGATGTCAGACGGATCCTGGCTGAAAGCAGAGAATATCAGAAAAATGTTTACCTGTGTTTTATTCACTATGCAAAGGCATTTGACTGTGTAGATCCTAACAAATTATGGATAAAGTTATGAAGAATGGGAATTTCAGAACACTTAATTGTGCTCATGAGGAACCTGTACTTAGAGGCAATCATTCAAACAGAATAAGGGGATACTGCAAGGCTTAAAGTCAGCAAAGGTGTGCATCAGGGTTGTATCCTTTCAACAAACAAATCTGAGAAGCTGGACTATATGAAAAAGAATCTGACATTAGGGATTGATGGAAGACTCATCAATAACCTGCAATATGCATATGACAAAACCTTGCTTGCTGAAAGTGAAGAGGACTTGAAGCACTTACTGATGAAGATCAAAGACTACAGCCTTCAGTATGGATTACACCTCAACATAAAAAAAACAAAAATCCTCACAACTGAACCAGTAAGCAACATTATGATAAACAGAGAAAGTACCAAAGTTGTCAAGGATTTCATTTTACTTTAATTCACAATCAGTGTCCATGGAAACAGCAGTTAAGAAGTCAAATGACATATTGCCTTGGGCAAATCTACTGCAAAAGATCTCTTTAAAGTGTTAAAAAGCAAAGATGTCACTTTAAGGACTAAGGCACTCTGACCCAAGCCATGGTGTTTTCAGTTGCCTCATACTCATGCAAAAGCTGGACAATGAAGAAGGAAGACCAAAGAAGAATTGACGCCTTTGAATTACGGTGTTAGAGAAGAATATTGAGTATACTTTTGGACTGCCAAAAGAAAGAACAAATCTATCTTGGAAGAAGTACAGCCAGAATGTTCCTAGAAGCAAGGATGGCAAGACTTCATCTCATATACTTTGGACATGTTATCAGCAGGGACCAGTCCCTGGAGAAGGACATCATGCTTGGTAAAGTAGAGGGTCAGCAAAAAAGAGGAAGACGCTCAACGAGATGGATTGACACAATAGCTGCAACAATGAGCTTAAGAATATCAATGATCATGAGGATAGCACAGGACTGAGCAGTGTTTCCTTCCGTTGTACATAAGTTTGCTATGAGTCGGAACCAACTCGATGGCACCTAACAACAACAATGAAAATATGAATTATAAAAAAATAGCGCTTGTTCCAATACTAATAAATTTAAGATACAAAACCCAACTATTTATTCACTCTCTTATTGTCTCTTATTTGTCACTTACTGGGAAGTTGCTATATGCTAGTTATATAATTAAATCTTTAAGACACAGAACTTATCTTCAAGAAATTCACTGCTAAAAAGTAAGATTATGTATACAAAAAATAAAATACAACATTGTTGCTGAGTTCCATTTAAAAAGGATAGAGATAAAGTTTATCTTTAAGAGTTCAGAGGAGTTTATTCTGATGAGGAATATCAGGGGGGATGTTCGGAAAAATGTGTGGAATTTGAATACCTAGGAAACGGATATGAGTAGGAGAAGGAAGGACAGTCCAGTTGACAGGAAAGATATGAAAACCGTTAAGGAATCAGGGGAGCACAGAGTGTGTGTGGTGAAGAACAGGTGATTATAGTCTGGTGTAGAAGGACAGAGAAAAGGCTGAAAAGGTCATGAGGACCTTGAATGTCAGACTTAGGACCTAGTGGGATCAATGGGAGAGCCATGATTATTCAACATGAAGGGGAAAAAATGTGAGAGTGTAAAAACTCAATGAAAACATAACAAAATTTTAAGATAAAAATTAACCATAATGAGTTTTTTGGCCAGTTTTACCACACCCCCATCTCCTAATGCAGCCTAAGACCTGAGACATGGAGTGGTATCCCTACCTCAGATCATTTGTTCTAAACCCTCTTGGGATCAGATGGTCTGCCATTTCCACACTAGCTAAAGCCCAGGCTTCTCTTACCCTCTGTTGGGGCTGAATTGTGTCCCCCAAGAAGATATATTGAGGTCCTAACCCCTGGTACCAGTAAATGTGACCTTATTTGGAAATAGGGTCTTTGCAGATGAAATCAAGTTAAGATGGGATTTTATAATGGATTAGGGTGGGCCCTAAATCCAATGACTTGTGTCCTTTAAGGAGAAGATTCTGATACCAACACACAGACAGAGAGGAGAAAAGGTCATGTGAAGACGCAGGCAGAGATTGGAGTTATGCTGTCACAAGCCAAGTAACATCAAGGATTGCCAGCAAACAATAGAAGTTGGAAAAGTCAAAGAAGGATTCTTCCCTATAACTTTCTGAGGGAGCATGGTGTTGCCCACACCATGATTTCAGACTTCTAGCACCAGATTTGTGTGAGAATAATTTTTGTTCTTTTAAGTTACTCAGTTTATGGTAATTTGTTATGGAAGCCCTAGGAAACTAATACTCCCTTTCCTATTCCTGGAAGCAAATGCACTACCAGTTCTGATATAGCAGCTGGCTCCAGCCTCAGCTCAGACCCAGAGTCCTAGGAAATGTCTTGACTTTGTTTGGTTCTTTTATAGTATTCTTTCCCCTATCTCCATAATTAATTTGAGATAGAAATAGATTAGATTGCTCAGTGTTCCTCTAGGACCTGGGGAGAAGGGACAGGTATCAGGACCTGGTTAGGGAGGGCAGATGACTGTGGTGGGGTAAACTGCCTGGATCAAATGGAATCCTCCTGAATGTAGACTCATCGACATCTGCTGCTCAGAGGGAGCCTTATATTTGCTCTTGGCCCAAAACTTCTTCAGCCTTATTGAGGGCAGAGGCAAGGCAAGATAAGAACTTGTTCATAGCCCTTTTTTAAATGGAGATGGAACACTTGTCATTTGAGTTTGCTGGGAAGACTCCATCTTTCACTCTCAGAGTACTATTTTATCTCATGCTAGGATAATATATTGAAAAAATATTTTAATGAGCTTGTATTATAACAGTAATATTATTGGTAGTATCTGCTCTCCAGAAAGAAATTACTAATTCATTCTAGTGTAGTTTTAGTCCTTGAAATTTTTGCTAATTATGTTTTTTTTCTTTTTACTACAAATGTGTATAGAAAATAGAAACTTGAAAAGAAAAAGTAATTAAGTAGGATGAAATTACATACAAAAAAGACATCACCGCAGAATAATGCAATTGACTATATTTAAGATAATGCAACTGACTAATTACATTATTTTGCAATGTTAAATATATATCAATATATACTTAATATTAAATTATTTTGAAATAACATATTTTTATGCTGAAATAATACATATTCAAAAAACATAAAAGTACAATTAGAATTAACCTTTTAGTTTTATCATTAGGAGTTTCAGCTAATGTTCTCCTTAAATATGTGACCCAATAAAACATCTCAGCAGGCTGAGAACACCAAATGTGTGTGTACACACATGTATGTATGTGTGTGTGTATGTAGTATTCTAGATGGAATATATAATTATAAAAGGTAAAATACATTAGCAATGCATGAATGTATGAACAAAAATGACTTGTACATGCAAAGTAGTCAAGTCCTTAATTGATAGACCTATCATTTTATGGCTTATGATCTTCAAAATGTATACCGAGAAACATCTCTAACATAAATAGGAGATTCAATAAACTTATTAAAAGTTAGTATGTGCAAGTTTCTGTGCTAGATTTTTTCTCATATTAATCAATTGACTGATCAATCAATTTTTTTTCATTTTTCTGTAAATAGGATCTGTTCTAGGCACTAAGGTACAGATATAAACTTGAGAGACAAAATGTTTGTCTTCATGAAACTGGCATTCTAGTGGGAGATGTAGTTAGTAAACAAATATACAGCATTTAATATCATTTTGGAAAGTGTAAGTGTGTTGAAGAGAAATCAAGAAGGGTAAAAAGATAGAAAATAAGAGAGGAGTATACTTTTTTAAGTAGCACTTCAGAGAAAGTTTTTCTGAGGAAGTGATATCTGAGCAGAGACCTGAAAGAAGTGAGGGAGCAAGCCAAATGAAGCACTGGGAGAAGACTCCAGGCCAGAGTGGCTGAAGTAGAGCAAATAAGAAGGGGTGAATAGAGGGAGGTGAATTTATAGAGATAACCAGGAGCCAGATCATGGAAGGTGCTGTAGACTGTGGTACAGATTTTGGAATTTATTCTGAGTATGATGGAAATTCATTGGAGAATTGTGAGCAGGAGAGTGATATAATTTACATTTTTACTTATATTTTGAGACTGTCTGTCTGGTAGCATAATAGAGAACAAAGTGCAGGGGAGTAAGCATGAATGCTGGTGTATTAGTTATGAGATTAACAAGTTATCCAGACAAGAGCTGTGAAAGGCTGGAATTGGTAAGTTGTGGAAATGGTAAAACTGACAGAGCTTGTTTAGATCTGAATGTGGTGTGTGAGAGAAACAGAGGAAATAAAACATGAGCTCTGAGTTTTTACCTTGAACAATTGGTTGAATGGAAAGACCATTTACCAAGATGAGAAAAATTGAGTTCATAGCAGTTAAAGGACAGAATAAAAAATTCTGACTTGGGTAGTATCATGGATTGAATTATGTCCCCCCTAAAATGTGTATATCAATTTGGCTGGGCCATGATTCCTGGTACTGTGTGATTTTCCTATATGTGATGTTAATGAGGAAGGATGGGTGGCAGCTGAGTTAGTACGGCAGGACTCACTCTACAATATTGAATGGTGTCCTGAGGCAATCTCTTGAGATATAAAAGAGAGAGGTGAGCAGAGAGACAGGGGACCTCATACCATCAAGAAAGCAGTGCCAGGAGCAGAGTGTGTCCTTTCGACCCGGGGTCCCTGCGCGAAGAAGCTCCTAGTCTGGGGGAACGTTGATGAGAAGGCCAACAGACAGATAAAGCCTTCCCCTGGAGCTGATGTCCTAAATTTGGACTTTTAGCCTACTTTACTGTGGGGAAACAAATTTTTCTTTGTTAAAGCTATCCACTTGTGGTATTTCTGTTGTAGCAGGACTAGATAACTAAGACAGGTAGGTTAAGTGTCATATGAGTATTACACTTCCAAGTGGAGATAATTAAGCAAAGAGATGGATATATGAGTCTAGAGTTAAGGCGAGAGATTCAAGGCAAAGGCATAAATTTTAGAGTCATAAACATAGACATATTAGATGTTTTAAGAAGACATTGTATTGGATGACATCCCCAAGGGGGGCAATATGGATAAAGGCAAGGGACAAGAACTAAACATGGAGGCATTACAACATTTAAAGGTCAGATAAGAGCAAAGGAGACCAATAAAGAGCAACAACTATAATGGGAGGAAAATGAAAAGCTGTATTGTCCTAAACCTGAGATCAGCAAACTGCAGCCTGTAAGGTAGAACCTATCTGCTGCTTATTTTGTATGGCCCTCTGGCAAAGAATGACTTCTATATTCTTAAGTGGTTGACCAACATCAAAAGTAGAATAATGTTTTCTGACACATGAACTTACATGAAATTTAAATTTCAGTGTCCATGAATAAAGTTTTATTGGAACATAGTCATGATCATTCATTTACATATGAATGGCTGCTTTTGTACTACAACAAAGTCTAGTGATTACGACAGAAATCATTTGGCCCCAAAAGTTGGAAGTATTTACTTATCTAGTTCTTACAGAAAAAGTTTGCCGAAACTTCTTTTAAACACTAGAAAGATATGTTTCAAGAAGGAAGAGATATTCAAATGCATCAAATTCTGCTAGAAGGTCAAATTAGAAGTTGAGAGAGTTGACCACTGGATTTGGAAAGACAGAGATAATTGATGGCCATGATAAGAGTGGAAATGTGAGGCAGTGAGGACAAAAGCCTCATTGGAAAGGACTGAAAAGAGAATGAATATACAAGAAGTAAAGGCAGAAAATTGAAAAAAATTACATTCTAGGACCATTGTTGTAAAGATTCACAGAAATGAGGCAGCAAAACTAGAAGGTCTGTAGATTCAGGGAAGATATACTGTCTCATGACATGTAATTGTGCAGTGTGTTCTCTTTATATAGCCTTTTACAGTAAATCGTTTTCACAACCATGTCCATTATATAGAAAAAAAAAAAAACTTGTCTTGAAAAATTATATAACTAAAACTTATGGGAAGCAGAATAATTGTTAAAGTTCATGGTGATAAGTATTACAAACATCAAAACAAAATATTAGCTAAAGCATACACCAAAAAAAAAAAAAGAAGAAAAGAAAAAGATTCATGGATGTAATTAAATTGCAGATCTCCCCTGTGCTATTAAGCACTTACTTTCATATAAAAATTACCTTGGGGAAATTTTCATTGACCTGAAAAATGCCTTATAATTATTGTTAAATGAATAGATTCATATTGCTGGATATATAGAACAGCACAGACTCGGTATATGGAAAGATATATTGTCTCCATTACCATTATAAACTGTATATAGTAAAACTGATCCAAGTAAATGAAGGGTAATTGTCAAACAGAGACAATCACTATTTTTGGTTAATATAGAGCTTGCTCCTCCACAGATGAATTGATTCACTTTATTTATAAATCACATGCAAAATGGAAGAATGTAAATTTATATATATGATTTCTCACTCCTGAGGATCAATGGAAAGAAAAGGAACGTAATCATTCAGATACCAAACACATTCTGTGATCTCACGGGTATAAAAAACCAGGCCAAGAACTGCAAAGCCTTTAATTATAACTCCCACAGAAGACTCCTATGCAACAAATAGTCAGGCTCCTTAGAAGTTCAGTAAGAGTCTAATAAGGATTAAAGTTGTGAACTTGGACTTCTATGATGTATAGAGATATCTAGACTTTAAGTACAGCCTTTGCGGAGAAGCATTATAGTATTGAAGCTGTCAGAAGAGATCAAGTACTGCCTAATGAACAAAAAAAAAAAGCTTTACTAATGCCAACACAGATTAAGTATCTATGAACAGTACACCTCTCCACAATAACTTGAGCCAAAAATACTTAACAGAAGTGGATAATATGAAAATGTTAAATGTAAAATAAAACTGGCTTATACTAAGTAAAACATTTTTTTATCATCAAATGTTATTTATTAACTACTTGAATAAGGTAAGTGGATTGCAAATAATTACTTTGTACTGCTCATTCTCTGTATGATATGACAATCCAGTTAGACTTCTAAAATCCTGATATGTATCAACAGGAACAACCAAGGCCCATCCTAGGGCTCAAGAAACAGCAACTGTATATCTTGTAGTGAGGGCAAACTTCGAATATGACTCTGGTACTTGTATGTTGTTTTTCTCAGTGTAGTATTCCTCTCCCTTCTCTAGCAATAATAACACCCTCTTCTTCTGAGGAACTCAGCCTCCTTCGCACATGAGGGGCTACTAATCAGGGAACTCAGCCCTTTCTCATTACCTTCCAAACCACAGAGGAGGTAATTTGACCCAGGTTCCCCAGTTATAGTACTGTATCTCTCTGACCACGACTGAGCCAGTTAGAATACTTTCTGGACCAGTGAGAGTCTTTACCTGGGGTTTTTATATAGAAGAGTTGGGTGAGAGAAATCTGGGATGATATAATGTGGAGTTATTTTTGGTCATACACTATGCACCTGCTGTGACGGTGGAAGTCTTCTGAAGTAGGAGAAGACAAGGGCAACACCCAGAGAGAAGCCAGGACAATAGAATGAAAGACCAGAGAGTATCATTTCAGTCCCTGGACCCATCACTGTCCTTCCCAGTTATATGAATCAGTAAGTCCCCCACCCCCTGCCTTTGTTCTTCTTAAGCTAGTTTGGGTTGAGTCTTGACTAACACATAGGTAGAGATCCATTAATAGCTTTATCTACAATTATGATAAGTAATGCAGAAGTAAAAAAAAAAAAAAAAAAAAAGAAGCATACAATGATTTGATATTACATATAATCCTATATGAGCCAGATTCAAGATTCTAAAGGAAAATAAAACATTTCAACCATCTTAAGAATTATAGAAAATTTCAAAAATACTGATTTTAAGCACTTCATTATATAAATGAGTAAAGTCAAAGAGGACAAATATATGTCCCTTAGTCAAACAGCAAGTCACCAGAAGACATGAAACTCAAATCTTCTAATTAAAGTTCAATGACCTTTCTCCTACATTGCCCTAACAGTGATGAATTTCAATATCAGCAGGGAAACAGTATTGTTATTGCAATCTGCAGTTATATGCTGTTAAATTATTTAACAAATTCAATATCCAGATCACTAAATGTCAAAGACACAGAAAGGCCTTTAGAGTGGATTTATGTCATAAATATAGGAAAACAGGAAAGTAAGAAAGTGGTTGGATGGAAACAATACCTTGAACACAAATATTGTTAGTGGCCAAAAATGACATTCAATTTTTCTGACATTCAGATCGTCATTAATCCTATTGAAAACTGTGATGACAAATAGACAATATTATCTATCAAATGTTGTGCCAGTTTTTTGGGTCACTAAATCTCAATGTCATTCAGTCATGAAATTAAAAGAGAGGGAATCCCTTAATAAGGTTGATCCAGTATGGTGCACTTATTAAGGTAATTTGAAAATTCATGGTTTGGTTCTCTGGATATAGCTGGTGAACCATGAGAGACATAACAAAAATTGATCATAGGCACTAGATAATGAAGACGATGATTAAAACATTTGCACAGAAAACACTAAAAATGTCATATAACGAATTTTATCACTATGGCATGATGCTCAGTTAGACCTGGATTTTATCAAATAGCCAAATACTTTCTCATACAATTAAGAGACATGCACACAAATTCAATATCAGTTGTCAAACTGATAGTCAAAGTAATAGACTTGGTAATCTGCTGGAAAAGACCATGACTTTGAACACTATTATCTTCTTTTCTTCTAACCACAAGTTTATTACCTCCCACCCCCTATACTAACACAGGCAGGGGTAAATTGCCAAAGAATGCCACGAGCAAGGACAGCAAAGACAGGCATCTGCAGTAAAAACATTAGCACTGAATCTAGATTTTTTACTCCAGTACCTCTTGGACTATGTCTGCCTAGAAGAGAGCAAAACACAACTTGAAGGAGAAACTTTTCTATTTCCTTTGCATTAGAGAAGAGAGACACATAAGGTATGAATTATCTTGAAAAATGATTTTTTTAAAAGGAGTCCAGTTAAGACATAGGAAAGATGGAGACAAGTTGGTTGAGAATAAGTGTCTGGAAGGATTTTTATTCCTTAGAAACATAGGGCTCATTCTTGATGATGCTGGTACACAGGTGTGCTATCATGTCTCTCCTTATCTCCTGAGCTACTGACTAATAGACATAAGAACTACTAATGGACACAAAGTAAAGTATGTACCTTAGGGGAAGATGACTGCCCTCTGAAGAAGTGAGGTAAAAGGGGAAGGGATTCTCCTGATGCCAGGAAATCTAGACTAGCCAACAGGAGATGGGCACCCATCCCTAACAGGGGCAATGAATAGTGTCCATTGCCCACAGGGGGCCTTTCACTTTTATCACCCCCTTTATCTTTTATTACCCCTTTTCCCTACTTGCTTTCTGTACATGCTGTTTGGCATGTAGGCATGGCTGTCCTATCATTATATTAACCCCAGGAGACAGGGACTCCAGCATTCTCCCATGGCACTAAGTGGGGTGTGTATGGATATGATATAACGTTATACCCTGGGATGGGAGCCTACCCTTGGGGAACCTTGACTGATAAGGATGTTTGCTGTTCTACTCATCCCTGTCCCGTTTATTCTGTGAATAATAAACACTGTTGACCACATTTAAAAAAATAAAACAGAATTTATTCTGTTGAGCATGCCGTTAGAACAGTGTCTGGTCTGTGCTCTGCTGCAAAATGTTCTTCACTAAGAACTTGTAAATACAGCATATTGAAGACACCTATCTGATTATCCTCTATGTTTAATTCACCATCAAGTCCTGTCTATTTTACCTCATAAATACCGTTTACATCTGTCCTATTTTAATCACATAAATAATCACCCAATCCATTGTACCAAGCCACCCTCTCTCTTGCTTGGATGATGGCTGGTTTCCTTGCTCCCACCCTGCTGTCCTACAATCAGTGGTGTGTGCTGGAGCTGGCTCACTCAGGCTTTCAAAAGCCAGTTGTGTGCTTCATTTTCCAACTCCACATTCAATGACATGTTAG
This sequence comes from Trichechus manatus latirostris, assembly GCF_000243295.1. Lineage (NCBI taxonomy): Eukaryota > Metazoa > Chordata > Mammalia > Sirenia > Trichechidae > Trichechus > Trichechus manatus. Next base: position 13,470,380 of record NW_004443991.1, read on the forward strand.
AACTCTGAAATTGGCCATAGTGGGAATATTTACATCACAGAAGTTGGAAAATGCTATGAATCAGATGTATAGATTTATTTTTCCAAGAGCTAATTGTTTAACATTTACTGGCATGCCACTGTCAACTATCTATTATTGATGTCGCTGAAAAATTTCTCTTTTAAAAACACAAGCATGTCCGTCCCTTGCTTTAAAACCTACAGTAGTATCCAGTAACATCCAAATTATTTACTGTCTCCTCTAAACCCTGAGATTTTCCTGAACTTCCTCTACCCCTGCTTCTGTTTTCTACCACTCCCCACCTCACTCACTGCTCTGCAGCCACCCTTGTCTGCTTTCTGTCCCTGCAACATGCCAAGCTCATGGTGTTTGCCACCTAGGACTGCTCTTCCCCTGAATCTGTTTATAGCTAAATCTTTCTTGTCATTCGAGTCTCGACATAAATGTTACCTCCTCAGAGAGGTCTTCCCTGATCACCCTATCTGAAGTTTGTTTAAAATGTACTACCTGGTTTTATCTTCTTTTAATAGTTATCATTATATAAAATTTCATGTATTTCTTTTCTACCTCTCCTATCATACTATATGCTTTGTGAAAAAAACAGTCCTACCTTTTAGTTCCTATTGCTATAGAACCAACACCTAAAAAATCTCTGGTATAAAATAGCCATTCAACAAATTTATTGAATTAATTTAAAAATGGATTAATAGCTTTAGATATGGTGTCTGTCATAACTATATGAATAAGTGACTGAAAGGGTAAAATGTTAGTTTAATAACTGATGATTGAAGTCTTATTTGAATCTCATCTTATCATCTACTTATACACCTACCGTAATCCTAGAGAGGAGGCATCATGCCCAGTGACAGACAGAGAGGCATGTGGTCTGAAGCTCAGGCCATGCCTCTCAATTTCCTGAAGGAAAATCTGCAGATAACCCCAGAACTTTAGTCTCATGTTCTTGATTCTACAAAATCATAGGTCTTAGAGACTGAAATGGTCTATGCTCTGAAGTTTAAACTGTTTCATTCCTCCAAAGAGTACTTTTTAAGAACTCCCTTTTAGTTTTGAAATGAAAGATGAGGTTTAAAAAAAAAAAAAAACAACTTGCCTTGTAAGATTATGTATTTATTAGAAACATTTAGAGTCTCAATAATATTTCCTGACATTCATTTACTTTAACTGCTTCCAATAACTTTGATAGAAGCTTTTACTGAGGAGAAACTGAAAATAAGAACCAAAGTAGATTTTGGAATGTATTACATTTGCTCTACATAAGCCATTCAGATACACAGAGAGTGCACCAGCATCCAGGAGTAAAGCTCTCTCTCCTTCTTTTAAGGTGTGTCCCTCACATCAGCCACTTCTGAGACTGGGTCATTCACCCTTTCCTGCACTCCTCACTCACTGTTCCTCTGTTAGGAGGTACGATGGTTAAGATTGTGTGTCAACTTGACTGGGCCATGATTCTCAGTGTTTATATGCGATCACTTCTATGATGGGATATGCTGTGAGTAGCCAATCAGTTGAAAGGGAGTTCCCTTGGGGGTGTGGTCTGCATCCAAATATAAGCAGATGTTCTGGCTTTTTGCCCTCTCTGGATCCTGCAGCTGCCTCCAGTTCATCTGACCTCCGGTTCCTGGGACTTGAGTTATCAGCTTATCTGCCTATCTTGGGATTTGTCAATCTTCACAGCCTGTGAGCAAAAGCCCTGCTCTAAGACCAGCCAATCTTGAGTTCACCAGCCCCTGTGGCTATGTGAGTTGGAAGAAGCCTCTATTCCGATCTGTGGACTTGGGATGTTCCCATCTCTACAGTTGCATGAGTCATTTCCTTCCTATAAATCTCTGTATGTATTTACACGCTTTACTGGTTTTGCTTCTCTAGAGAATACAGCCTAAGACAGGAGGATACCCTGGTGACCTGAAACTTTGGCTGGGTCCACTTTCTGTTATGAAGAAAATAAACCCCACTGCTTCAGAGTTACTTACTCCTCCTCTTGCGCTTCACCAAAAATGGTGCTACTTCACTTCTGCCAGTTTTAATGTGGAAGGCCTTTAGTTTTCAGATCCCTGAACCCACCATTGAGCTTCTCATTGTTACTAATGTTATTTTCATTGTTTAGAAATCACAAAATAGATGAGAAAGCATCTTCTTTGGGACGGAAGGGCATTTTAGTCCTTAGTTTAAAGGTCTGCCGTTGTTGCTGTTGTTAGGTGCTGTTGAGTCAGTTCCAAATCATAGTGACCCTATGTACAACAGAACAAAACATTGCCTGGTACTGCACCATCTTCATAATCGTTGTTATGCCTGAGCCCATTGTTGCAGCCACTGTGTCAATCCAGCTCATTGAGGGTCTTCCTTTTTTTCAATGATCCTCTACTTTATCAAGCATGATGTCTTCCAGGGACTGGTCCCTCCTGATAACATGCCTAAAGTATGTGAAACAAAGTCTCACCATCCTTGCTTCTAAGCAGCATTCTGGCTATACTTCTTCCAAGACAGATTCATTCTTTTGGTGTTCCATGGTGTATTCAATATTCTTCGTCAATGCCATAATACAAAGGCATCAGTTCTTCTTTGGGCTTCCTTATTCATCGTTCAGCTTTCGCATGCATATGAGGCAATTAAAAACAACATGGCTTGGTTCAGGTGCACCTTAGTCCTTAAAGTTACATCTTTGCTTTTTAACACTTGAAAGAGGCCTTTAGCAGCGAATTTGCCCAATGCAATGCTTCTTTCGATTTTTTGACTGCTGCTTCCGTGGGTGTTGACTGTGGATCCAATTAAAATGAAATCCTTGAAAACGTCAATCTTTTCTCTATTTACCACTATGTTGCTTATTGTTCCAGTTGTGAGGATTTTTATTTTCTTTATGTTAAGGTGTAACCTATACTGAAGGCTGTGGTCTTTGATATTCATCAGTAAGTGCTTCAAGTCCTCTTCACTTTCAGCAAGCAAGGTTGTGTCATATGCATATCCTAGGTTGTTAATGAGTCTTCCTCCAATTCTGATGCCCCATTCTTCTTCATATACTCCAGCCTCTTGAATTATTTGCTCAGCATACAGATTGAATAAGTATATTGAAAGAATACAACCCTGGTGCACACCTTTCCTGACTTTAAGCCACTCAGTATTCCCTTGTTTTTTTTGAATGACTGCCTTTTGAGCTATGCACAGGTTCCTCATGAGCACAATTAAGTGTTTGGAATTCCTATTCTTCACAATGTTATCCATAATTTGTTATGATGCACACAGTTGAATGCTTTTGCATAGTCAATAAAACACAGGTAAATATCTTGCTGGTATTCCGGTTTTCAGCCAGGATCCATCTGACATCAGCAATGATATCCCTGGTCCCACATCCTCTTCTGAATCTGGCTTGAATTTCTGGCAGTTCCTTGTCAGCGTACTGCTCCAGCCACTTTTGAATGATCTTCAGCAAAGTTTTACTTGTGTGTGAGATTAATGATATTGTTTGATAATAGTACATAGTACAACAATAGTACAACAAACTGACAGACGCATGGTATAAAGGTCTGCAGAAAATGTTAACAGTTTGCAGACTTTTCTGACATTTTTCACTGTTAGAGACCAACTTTTCTAAATGGGATACAGACCAGAGCTGGCCAGATATTTGTATATCAAGCATCTTGCCTTATGTATCTGGTCACTTATTTCCCCCAGCCCTATGCTTTTGAAAGGAAAGTCATGACAAGGGATAAACTGCTTAATCTCATTTTATCTGTCTAAAAGTTGGTGTTCAATACTTACACATGCAGACATGCTAGTCAGAGAAGCAAAAATAACAATTTTAAGATTTTGGACTTCAGTTATCCACGTCACTCTTTCCTGTGTCTCTGTGATTAACAGTAACAGTAGCAGTAAATGCTTAGATAGTGTTTACTACTGTGCCAGCACATTGTTCTAAGTGCTTTGCATAGATTTATTTATTGTATTCTCCCAGTAAAAGAGCCCTGGTGGCACAATGATTAAAGTGCTTGGTGGTTTGAACCCACCAGCCTCTCTGCAGGAGAAAGATGTGACAGTTTGCTTATGTAAAGATTACAGCCTTGGAACCCTGTGGCGAAGCTCTGCTCTGTCCTATAGGGTCACTATGAGTCAGAATCAACTAGATGGCACACAACAATAGTCCTCCCAATAACTCTATGAGGAAAATACTATTATTATTCTCATCTGAGGGTGGGAAAATTGAGAGCCACAGAGTTTTAGTAACTAGCCTGTAATCACACAGGTAGAAGTCAGGCCAGCTAGAATTTGAGCCCAGTCATTTTGTATTCAAAGACCCTGCTCCTAATCACTGTACAACCATACCTTTCAAAATTTGGCCATGGTGCCTAGTGCACAATGGAGGGAAACTTGCAAATACTATACTTCTGCTCTGCTGGAATCTGGTTGCTGTGGTCACGAAGGAGATCACTTGTGCTCTCAGAACTCTAGAATACAGCATTAGACTGGAAGTGAAAAGAGCAGAATTCTACTCCTGGTGTTGCTACTCACTCACCTTCTGACTCTACAGAGTCAGTTAGTTATCTGTGAAGTGAGAGGGTTAGACGATAGCATCACCACCACCAGTTACCATGGAGTCAATTCCAACTCTTGACAACCCCATGTGTGTCAGAGTAGAACTGCACTGCAAAGGGTTTTAGATGAAGATCGCCAGGCCTTTCTTCTGAGAAGCCTCTGGGTAGACTCAAACCTCAGACTTTTTGGTTAGAAGCCCAATGTGTTAACCATTGGCACCACCAGAGACTCCTAGGCTATAGCAGCAGTGTTAAAACACTGTTTCTAGGAGCCTTGGGATTCTGCAAAGGTGTAGCAGGGTCTGCTTTCGGGTAATAGAGCGACAAGGATTCAAGGTTCCTTCTTGGCACTGGAAGTGTTCATTCCTTTTGTTTTCTGCCATGTCAACCTTACTGAGCAGCTTTAAAACAGACCTTGAAGAATTCAGGGTTCAATTTGGAAGCCATTTCCTTCCTTGCAATTTGTTCTAGCAGTCTGTCCTGTCTATCCTGTGTCTGTTTGTCACTCTGATAACTGCATGATCTATCAGAGAGAGCTAAGGGTGGCTTCAAACTAACATGTATTTTCATGGACCTCTGGAGAAAGACAGAGTTCTTGCTTTCTTATTCAAACATTTAGCCTCTGATGGTGAAATTCTAAGCCAAATGGGAGAAAAGGTATTTTCATAGCCTTCAAGAAGTGCCTTCCAAATTATAGCTTATAAATAGCCATTCATTCAACCTGGGCATGTTCCAAATGTGTGCACACACATGCACACGTGTACATACACACATACACACACTACCAGTGACAATCTGCAGCTAAATATTTTGTTACTTATTACTCGTTTTAAGGGGTACACACACGTGCACACACACACACACACACACACACACATGTTCTCACCATGGTAATGCTACCTCCCTTTTGCCTTACTACACATCAGGTTGACCCAGCACAACTAGGCTCAGGTCAGAGCACTTGGGGAACTACCTAGACCATAGCATGGAAGGAGAATCCATTATGCAGCAGGCATTTATTAAGCACTTAGTACTGGAGAGGTCATGGGAGCTTGAGAAGAAACACAAGACTGCTATGTCCTCTAGGACCTTAGCACACATGAAACTTTCGGCAGCCAGCGTGTAATTAAGAGTTAAATCGTCTGACACAGGCTATGAGCTATATGAAGTAGGAATTTCACAGAAGAGGAAGAGAAATAAGAGCCATTAGAGTCAAATAAAACTTTGGGGAGATGGGACTTGCAGCACGTATTTAAGGGTAGGTATCAGAGGAGCCCTGCTGGTGAAGCGGTTAAAGCGACTGACTGCTAACCGAAAGATTGGCAGTTAGAAACCACCAATGGCTTCTTGGGAGAAAGACATGGCAGTCTGCTTCCGTAGAGATTTGCAGTCTTGGAAACCCTATGAATTGGAATCGACTCAATGGTAGTGGATTTGGTTTTTTTTTTGGTTTTGTTTTTATCATTTGAAATAAGAAGCCCTGGTGGCACAGTGGTTAAAGTGCTTGGCTGCTAACCAGAAGGTTAGCAGTTTGAACCCACCAGCTGCTCTGAGGGAGTAAGATGTGGCATCTGGCTTTCAAAAAGACTGCAGCCTTGGAAACCCTATGGGGCAGTTCTCCTCTGTTCTATAGGGTTGCTATTAGTGGGAATCAACTTGTTGGCAATGAGTTTGTGTTTTGGGATCATTTCAAATAGCAGAAAGAAGGTGATAGGGAAGTCCTCATTCTTTATCTATCACAGACACTTTATTGACTGGGTATGCACCCCAAGAGGTATAACTTGATAGGCAATCAGAAAGTTCTTCTGCCCCATCACAGGTGAAAAATATCCCACTATTAAATTTAATATTCAGTTTACCTTTTAAAGTATAAATATTTTTGGAGATTTTAATATATTATACTTCAGGTGAATACAGTTAAGACAATATCTTTCCACTGAATAATTAAGTGCATAGAATAACAATGACTTGAGGCTGCACGACTTAGTGCCTCCTTTATAAAGGCCTACCAAGAGATCTGTTCTTATGGTCTGTAAGTGTCTGGAAGCATTTGGTTCCCTTAGATAAACTTTTTTTTTTCCTTTTTATATGAAAGATGAATCATTTATATGATTAGTTGTACCTTTTTGCTGTGACTATTAATAAGCTCTCACCACTCGTTTGTCTGTTTGTCATACTGTGGTGGCTTGCGTGTTACCATGATGCTGGAATCTTTGCAACCAGCATTTCAAATACCATCAGGGTTACCCATGATGGAGGTTTTAGTAGAGTTTCCAGACTAACACAAATTAGGGAGAAAGGACTGGTGATCTACTTCTGAAAATTAGCTGATGAAAACCTTATGGACTCATACCAATGACCATGAAGATGGTGCAGGACAGGCAACATTTCATTTTGTTATACATAAAGTCGTCATGAGTCAGAACTGTCTCAACAGCAACTAACAACAATAACAACTACTAAGCTCAGAGTCAAAATTATAGTTCAAATTTAGTAACCATGGAGACTGGCCTGCATTTCTCCCTTCTAGCTTTCCAATGGGCCTTCAACTTCCATGTATATATAACCCAAGCATCAGACTCCCCTTATTCACTTCCAGGTTCACCATCTTCTGGTATCAAGAATAAAGGGGAATATTTCTCATTATCCCTCTGAGCCATCCAGGTGTTAGACGCTCCTCAACATCACTTTTGGTATGTCACCCCCTTATGGCAAAGACTGCTAATTGTCTCCTATTATTTGTTTCCTCTTCTTCCTCAGTATTATAACCCTTGATTTTTAGCTAGGTAAATGTGAAACAAGAATAAAGATCACATTTCCCACACTTCCTTTCTGTAGCTATACCTATGTGGCTAAACCCTGGACAATGGGATGTAAGCAGAAGTAACGTGTGCACTTTTGGGAAATGTTCCTCATGGATGTGGGCATGCCCATCTTGGTTGCTCCATTCTTCCTTCAGGAGTATGCCTGTGATGCCAGGGGTTCTAATAGCCATCTTGAACAATGAAATGACCCTGGAAATATAAGTTCTACATGGAGAGCGACAAGAAAATAGTACCTAACTCAAATGATGGATATAAAGAAAAATGTGTTGAATGTGTCTAGACACATTTTTATGCTTGTCACATAAAAATTGCTTTATAAACATTTGTTGGTTCAGCTCAGGATGAATTCTGTGAACTGTTTTGGGAGGGCCGTGTGTATCCATTATTCACAGAAGAATGTTAAGATCAAGGCCATGGCTTGCTCTTAAAAGGAACCAGATTTGGAAAGAACACATCCAGCAGACTACACCAGCGTCAAACGTAGACTGCCCTGATAGAATTTCCATGATGTTACTAAATTTAATATCTTAGATTTAGAGAAATATGCTGAAGAGGGATGGAGGGCTGATCTTGAAGGAGACCAACTTCTCAGTTGGGGAGCAAAGTTAAGTTTTGAGTAACAGAGACCCAAAATAACAGAGAACTTAAAAGAGAATACTTTTTTTTTTTTTCTGTTTTCCGTTGATGAGATATTTTGGACAAGCTGCTATCTTTCTAATTGGTCTCTGGAGAAATTGTGGTGGGATGTCATTCTTGCAATTAAACACATCTTTCTGGATCTGATTATTTACTTTTCTATTCTTAAAAAACATACTCTCATGAGCTTAAATCACTGGTAGAATAAGGTAGGAGTATAAGAATAAAAAAATAGAATCAGAACGGAGGGACTGTAAGATGTAACGGAGAGGAGAGGAAGAAGCCTTCCTGGAAGTTGAAGTCATAATGCCGGGCCAGCAAAACTGGCTAGGGTGCCCTGAGGGCAGCATGAGGGCACTGGCCAGTGTGTCAGGGGACCTGAAGCATGGAAAGGACAGCACCCTCAGGCAGCTCTGTCAGGCTCAGTATAACTTTTCCTGACTGGGCTGTTGATGTCTGTCAAATGGTTTTGTATTAACGAGCATCACCATAGTATATTTATGACAGCTCTTTGACACTTACTGAGGGTCAGCAGGTACAAATGTACAGAGATGTTCACAAGGAAAGAAAAGGTTTTCCCAGTCCCCTGTGGGTCAGTTCATTTGTTTAGGCTAAAGAAAAAATAACAGTCCATCTGTTAACAAGCCTCTCCAAAATGAAGGTGTAATGTGGGAGTTCTGGTGAGCATTTAAGGACAGAGAACAAATAATAAACCAAGGAAAGGAAAACACAAAAAACAAAGCTGGTTCATCAGCTAATAAAACTACTGTGTTTAGTTACTCTTTTCTGATGTCTAAGCTGGGTCAAACCTATTCGTCTGTGCTCAGCGAAGTACTGAGAACCTAACATGTGCTTCTGACTTTGACTCTGTATAATGGAAATGGAAAGCAAGGATTGTCTGGCAGTGAAGAGTCTGCGTGCTGTCTGTATGAATGGGCAGGGACAGAGTTGAAGAGGAATCTGCAATCCCCAAACGATGAACCTTAGTGAAGGCAGCCTAGTCCAGTTCTGAGTTGTTCACACATATTCAAGGCTTTTTCTTTTAATTCATTGGCTTCCTTTGTTTTAAGTAAAGGTGTTTCAGCTGCATGCAGCAGAAACCAACTTAAGCTAGATTAAGAAAAAAAAAAAGGAGGTTTATAAGAAAGCAGGGTTAACGGACGGAAATGAAGAACGGAAATAAAACTGGGCTTCTGGGAAATATGGGAAGTAGGAAAAGGAAAGCCATCAGGGTCAGTGAATAACTATTTCTCTCTTTTATTCTTTTTTCCCATAAAAAAATTTACACATACACTGTTACATGACTTTAAGTGCTATCCCCATACTGTGACAGCACACTCCTCCTTTCCACCCTTGATTCCCCATGTCCATTAAACCAGCTCCTAACCCTCTCTGCCTTCCCATCTCACCTCCAGACAGAAGCTGCCCATTTAGTCTCTTATGTCTATTTGAGTTAAGAGGCACACTCATGAGTATCACTTTCTGTCCGACACTCCAGTCCAATCCCTGTCTGAAGAGTTGGCCCCGGAAACTGTTTTAGTTCTGGGCTGATAGAGAATCCAGGGGCCATGCTTTCTGGGGTACCTCCAGTCTCAGTCAGACCATTAAGTCTTGTCTTCTTACTAGAATTTAAGTTCTGCACCCCACCTTTCTCCTGCTCCATCAGGGACTCCCTGTTGTGTTCCCTGTCAGGGCAATCATTGGTGGTAGATGGGCACCATCTAGTTCTTCTGGTCTCAGGATGATGAAGTCTCTGCTTTATGTGGCCCTTTCTGTCTCTTGGGCTACTACTTTCCTTGTGTCTTTGGTGTTCTTCATTCTCCTTTACTCCAGGTAGTTGGGACCAATTGATGCATCTTAGATGGCCGCTTGCAAGCTTTTAAGACACCACTCACCAAAGTAGGATGCAGAGCATTTTCTTAATTAGCTTTGTTATGCCAAATGACCTAGATGTCCCCTGAAAGCATGGTCCCCAGACCCCTACCCCTGCTACTCTGTCCCTCAAAGTGTTTGATTGTATTCAGGAAACTTCTTAGCTTTGGGTTAGTCCAGTTGTACTGACTTCCCCTGTAGTGAGTGCTGTCATTCCCTTCACATAAGATAATTCTTATCTACTATCTAGTTAGTACATAACCCTTCTCCTCCCTCCCCACCCTCGTAACCATCAAAGAATGTTTTCTTCTGTGTTTAAACCTTTTCTTGAGTTCTTATAATAGTGGTCTTATACAATATGTGTCCTTCTGTGACTGACTAAACTCACTCAGCATAATGACTTCCAGCTTCGTCCATATTATAAGATGTTTCACAGCTTCTTCTTTGTTCTTTATCATTGTGTAGTATTCCATTGATGAATATACCATAATTTGTTTATTCATTCGTCCATTGATGGGCATCTAAGTTGTTTCCATCTTTTTGCTATTGTGAACAGTGCTGCAATGAACATGGGTGTGCATATATCTATTCGTGTGATGGCTCTTATTTCTCTAGGATATATTCCAAGGAGCGGGATAGCTGGATCATATGGTAATTCTATTTCTAGCTTTTTAAGGAAGCGCCAAATTGATTTCCAAAGCGGTTGTACCATTTTACATTCCCACCAACAGTGTTTAAGTGTTCCATTCTCTCCACAACCTCTCCAACATTTATTATTTTGTGTTTTTTGGATTAGTGCTGGCCTTGTTGGGGTGAGATGATATCTCATTGTAGTTTTGATCTGCATTTCTCTAATGGCTAATGATCGTGTGTCTGTTTTCCACCTAAATATCTTCTTTGGTGAAGTGCCTGGTCATATCCATTGCCCATTTTTTAATTGGGTTCTTTGTCTTTTTGTTGTTGAGGTTTTGCTGTATCTTGTAGATTATAGAGATTAGACGCTGTTCAGATTTGTCATAGCCAAAACTTTTTTCCCAGTCTGTAGGTTGTCTTTTTACTCTTTTGATGAAGTCTTTTGATGAGCATAAGGGTTTGATTTTTAGGAGCTCTGATTTATCTGGTCTCTCTTCTGGTGCTTGTGCATTGTTACTTATGGTTCATATTGTGTTTATGCCACGTATTAGGGCTCCTAGTGTTGTCCCTATTTTTTCTTCCATAATCCTTATAGTTTTAAATTTTATATTTAAGTCTTGGTCCATTTTGAGTTAGTTTTTGTGCATGGTCTGAGGTATGGGTCTTGTTTCAGTTTTTTGCAGACTGATATCCAATTATGCTGGCACCATTTGTTAAAGACACTGTCTTTTCCTCAGTGAATGGACTTTGGGTCTTTGTCAAATACCAACTGCTCATAGGTGGATGAATTTATGTCTGGATTCTCAATTCTGTTCCATTCGTCTATGTATCCGTTGTAGCAGTAGCAGGCTGTTTTGACTACCATGGCAGTATAACAGGTTCTAAAATCAGGTAGTGTGAAGCCTCCCACTTTGTTCTTCTTCTTGAGTAATGCTGTACTTATTCAGGGCCTCCTCCCTTTCCATATGAAGCTGGTGATTTGTTTCTCCATCTCATTAAAAAATGCCAGTAGAATTTGGATCGGGATTGCATTGTATCTGTAGTTCGCTTTGGTTAGAACTGACATTTTCACAATGTTGAGTCTACCTATCCATGAGCAAGGTATCTTTTTCCACTTATGCAGGTCTCTTACTTTCTTGCAGTAGTGTCTTCTAGTTTTCATTGCATAGGTCTTTTATGTCTCTGGTTAGATTTATTCCTAAGTATTTTATCTTCTTGGGAGCTAGTGTAAATGGTATTGATTTGGTGATTTCCTCTTC
>NW_004443991.1:13482929-13513174 GCF_000243295.1 Trichechus manatus latirostris
TGGGTTTATTTAGTTATTCTATCTCTGTTTGTGTTAGTTTAGGTAGGTAGTGAGTTTCTAGAAATTTTTCCATTTCCTCTAGGTCTTCAAATTTGTTAGAGTACAATTTTTCATAGTAATCTGTTATGATTCTTTTAATTTCAGTTGGGTCTGTTGTGATATCACTCATCTCATTTCTTATACGGGTTATCTGCTTCCTTTCCTGTGTTTCTTTTGTCAGTTCGGCCAATGATTTATCAATTTTGTTGATCTTTTCAAAGAACCAGATTTTGGTCTTGTTACCTCTTTCAATTGTTTTTCTATTGTTTATTTCATTTAACTCTGCTCTAATTCTTATTATTTACTTTCTTCTGGCTCCCAAGGGCTTCTTTTGTTGCTCTCTTTCTACTTGTTCCAGTTGTAGGGTTAATGTTTTGATTATGGCCCTTTCTTCTTTTTAAATGTGTACATTTATTGGTATAAACTGACCTCTGAGGACTGCTTTTGCTGTGTCCCAAAGGTTCTGGTAGGATGTGTTTTCATTTTCATTTGATGCTATGAATTTCTGTATTCCATCCTTAATTTCTTCTATAATTCAGTAGTTTTTGAGCAAGGTATTGCTCAGTTTCCATGCGTTTGATTTTTTTTCCTTGCTTTTTCTGTTGTGGATTTCTACTTTTAGGGGTTTATGGTCAGAAAAGATGCTTTGTTATATTTTGATGCTTTGGATTTTGTTAAAGCTTGCTTTATGGTTTAGTATGTGGTCTAATCTGGAGAATGTTCCAAGTGTGTTGGCAAAGAACGTGTACTTGGCTGCTGTTGGGTGGTGTCTTAGTCATCTAGTGCTGGTATAACAGAAATACCACAAGTAAATGGTTTTAACAAGGAGAAGTTTATTTCCTTACAGTAAGGTTGGCTAAAAGTCCAAATTCAGGGTGTTAGCTCCAGGGGAAGGCTTTCTCTCCCTCGGCCTTCTCGTCAGTGTTCCCCCAGACTAGGAGCTTCTCGGCACAGGGACCCTGGTCCAAAGGATGTGCTCTGCTCCGTCACTGCTTTCTTTATGGTATGAGGTCCCCAAGTCTCTGCTTGCTTCCCTTTCATCTCTTGTAAGGTAAAAGGTGGTACAGGCCCCACCCTAGGGAAACTCCCTTTACATTGGATCAGGGATGTGACCTGTGTAAGAGTGGTGTTACAATCCTACCCTAATCCTCTTTAACATAAAATTACAATCACAAAATGGAGGCCAACCACACAATTCTGGGAATCATGGCCCAGACAAATTGCTACACACATTTTGGGGAGGACATAATTCAAACCATGACAGGTGAAGTGTTTAGTATATGTCTATGAGATCAGGTTGGTTGATTGTAGCATTTAGCTGTTTCATGACTTTGTTGAGCTTCTTTCTGGATGTTCTGTCCTTCACTGAAAGTGGTGTGTTGAAGTCTCCTACTACTATTGTGGAGCTGTCTATCCGTCTTTTCAGTGCTGTTGGAGTTCGTTTTATGTATTTTGGAGCTCTGTCGTTGGGTGCGTAAATAATTATTATAGTTATGTCCTCCTGGTGTTTTGACCCTTTAAACATTATATAGTGTCCTTCCTTAACCTTTGTGATGGATTTTACTTTAAAGTCTATTTTGTCAGAGATTAATATTGCCACTCCTGCTCGTTTTTGGTGTTGTTTGCTTGATGTATTTTTTTCCACCCTTTGAGTTTTAGTTTGTTTGTGTCTTTCAGTCTAAGATGAGTCTTTTGTAGGCAGCATACAGACGGATTGTGTTTTTTAATTCAGTCTGCCACTCTCTGTCTCTTTATTGATGCATTTAGTCCATTGAAGTTCAGCATAATTATTGATAGGTATGAGTTTAGTGCTGTCATTTGAATGTCTTTTTTGTGTGTGTTGTTCATAGTTTCTTTGTTCCACTTAATTTTCTGGGCTGAGTCGTTTTTCTTTATGTATTTTCTTTTCATCTTTTGCATTGTTGTTGATTTTGTGTTTACTGAGTCTTTATATTTTTCTAGTTTTTTATTTTGACTTGTAGGATTGTTAGTTTCCTTTGTGGTTACCTTAATATTTACACTTATTTTTCTAAGTTTATACCAGTCTTTTATTTCTTTATATCGCCTTGACTTCCTATCCATATGAAAAATCTTTGTCTATGTTTTTTAAGTCCCTCTTTTTTGTTTTAGTGTAGTCATCTTTTATATATTGACATCTGTTTCCTTATTTTCAGCGTTTTGGCTTTGATTTCCTTTTGTGACTTCCCTATCTGGGTTGATATCTGGTTGCTCTGTCCTGTGTTCTAGTCTTGGGTTCTTATCTGATGTTACTGATTTTGTAATCGGAGAACTCCCTTTAGTATTTCCTGTAATTTTGGTTTGGTTTTTGCAAATTCCCTGAACTTCTGTTTATCTGGAAATGCCCTAATTTCACCATCATATTTGAGAGACAGTTTTGCTGAATATATAATTCTTGGCTGGCATTTTTTTTCTTCAAGGCTTTATAGATGTCATTCCATTGCCTTCTTGCTTGCATGGTTGCTGCTGAGTAGTCCGAGCTTATTCTTATTGACTCTGCTTTGTAGATGACTTTTCGTTTATCCCTAGCTGCTCTTAAAATTCTCTCTTTATCTTTGGTTTTGGCAAGTTTGATTACAGTATGTCTTGGTGACTTTCTTTTGGGATCTACCTTATGTGGTGTTTGATGAGCATTTTGGATAGATATCTTGTCATCTTTAACAATATCAGGGAAGTTTTCTGCCAACAAATCTTCAACAACTCTGTATTTTCTGTTATCCCCCCTGTTCTGGTACTCCAATCACTTGTAGTTTATTCCTCTTGATAGAGTCCCATAATTCTTAGGGTTTCTTCATTTTCTAAAATCCTTTTATCGGATTTTTCCTCATATAATTTGGTGTCAAGTGCTTTATCTTTAATCTCACTAATTCTGACTTCCATTGCCTCAATTCTGCTCCTATGACTTTCTATTGAGTTATCTAATTCTGAAATTTTATTGTTAATCTTCTGGATTTCTGACTGCTGTCTCTGTATGGATTCTTGCAGCCTGTTAAATTTGTCATTATGCTCTTCTCTAATCTTTTTAATTTCCTCTATTGTGTGTTCTGCGTTTTGCTTAATTTCTTCCTAATTTCTTGAAGAGTTCTGTATATTAATCTTTTGTATTCTGCCTCTGGTAATTCCATGAAATTTTCCTCCTCTGGAAAATTTCTAGATTCTTTATTTTGGGAGCTTGCTGAAGTGATCATGGATTGCCTCTTTATGTGATTTGATATTGACTGTTGTCTCTGAGCCATCAATGTTATTATATTTATTTATTTTATGTTTGCTTACTGTGTCCTAGCTTCTTGTTTTGTTTTGATATGCCCACATCAGCTACTCATATGAGCTAGTTTGATTATTGGCAACTTTGAAGCTCTAATGTCCTGTCACCTGGTGGTTAGATCTTTTAATAGGTATGTGAGCTCAGGAGTCCACCCACTCCTTCTGTATGGATTCAGCTCAGGTTCCCAGGTAGATAGTCGCCAAATGTGTGGTGTACGCTCTCACTTACAGTCCTAGACAGACGTGGGTGATTGGTGGAGGCACAAGCATCTGGCTGCAGTAGGGGGACACACTCTGAGAAAGGCAGGTGGCTGACAGCCACCCTTGAGTGTCCAGGAGGAAGGTGTGTTCCTGTTCCCGAGAGCATGTAGGTGGGTGGGTTTTGCAGCTGGACTATGAGCACCTAATACTGTTGTCTGTAAGGACTGGAGGGCACCTCTTATCCATGGGCCCCTTTCACAGGTGGCTAGGTGGCATGAGTGGAGCCACCAGTCCTCAGGCCCCTGATGTGGGTAGGTGAAGACCCTGCTTAATGGGGAGAGCAGTGTCAAATGTCAAGAACCTGCCACTTCACAGCTGAAACAGTTCAAGTTAGAGTTCCAGTATATACCCTGTTGTATTGTGGTAATGAGGGTCTACACTGTTGAAATGGGCCCACACAAGTCTATGCAAGGGGAAAGGCACTCAGAGTCTGTGGATCCTTTATTCCTGTGCCTAGGCAAATGAGCTGTGCCTACGCTGGGTTCCTGGCTTAGGGGAGCCGGCAGTTTATTTTTTCCTGTTTGTTAATTTGTTTACTCTCCAAGGCAGGGAGAATGGTTCTGGGCGTGTGATGGATCCTACTCTGGCCCAGAGGACTTGGCAGTTGCTGAAGCCAGTCCAGGACCCAGTGCAGAGCGGGGAGCAGGGAGGTAAATGGGACTGAGGTTTTTTCCTAAGGGGGGTGTTTTTGATACACGCGGTAAGCCCTACGCAATTACTTTTCTTTTGTGGAGGGCTGCTTCTCACTGGTTCTGGGTGGCCGTGTAGAGTCTCTGGTGCTGGGTCTTCCCCGGGGTGGAAAATGCACCTCCAGGGCACTGCTGCTTGCCTACTTCACCGCTCTGCCCTGAGCTGATCAGGCCTGAAGGGCTCAGGCTCTCCCTGGGTCAGGTCTGGCAACTCCTTCCTGCTTCCAAACCATCTCTCCCTCCCCCTGCCACTCAGTCTGGTTCCTCAACTCTACCTTTGATTTCAGGGCTCCCAGATTGCCATATAAAATGGAATCACTTGTTTTTTCAGGTCTTTGTTGTAAGAGGGTACGCCGGAAGCATCTGACTACTCCGCCATCATGGCCCCACCTCTCCGACTTACTATTTCTTGACTGATCCTCTCTTTTCTTGTGCTCTATTCTCTCCTCGTCCATCCACATGGCAGAATAGACCCTCGGGCTCACAAGTTTCTATGTTCCATGCACCTGTATACTGACTGACTACCTCACTGACCACATTATGAATCTCGGGAAGAGAAGCCAAACAGTTTGTCAATGTCTACCTTTTGTGCAATCAGCTATGGACAAGAGTGAGGGCATCTGATCATACAGTAAAACAGGGCAGCTAGGGGTCCACCTCAGTATTGGTAGGGGTCATTCTCAGAGAAGGTGGGTTGGCCTGTAGTCTAGGCAGCCACATCACATGGCAACTACTGCAGTGTTTAATGTTCAACCCCTAAGTACCTACTTAATCCCATTTGTTGTTCTGAAGCCATGTTTCACTTACGTCTTTGTGTAGATTTCAAATAGTATCTTGCAAACCCTGCTATTCCAAGTCAGTGTAATGCAATAGCATGCTTCTATTAATTCGATATATTTGCTTTGAAGAGTAAATTCTGAGCAACTTGCTGATCTCTCCACGTTTTAAGGATCTGACTATGGGCAAATTTAGAGCAAATGGATATTTGAAGATAGATAATTTATTTCACAGAAGTTTTTAAGCAGTAGGGCTCCATACCAAAGGACATGTACAAGATCCCCCACAGCAATTTCCCTGTCACTAACCAACTTCTCAGTCCACACTGAAATTTAAAAAAAAAGCATTGAGTCACCTTGTGGGTATATTGACAAAAAGAATACATTGATTGGCCTATATTTGCAGAATATACATCTTGCAAGAAAATTCCTCAGCAGTGTTTGGAATGCTTGTGTTTGGTGCTGAAGGTTCAGAATCAATCTGTATTTAAATTAATTGGTGTGAAGAAAGCAACTGCAGAACCAGTATTTGCTGCATACCTGATCATGTCAGTGAGTCTTCTAGAATCTGGGGGAATGGCATGCAGATCAGTGTGCACAGGACCAGCATCTTCAGGCTGGTGGAGAGCAAACCCTGAGGGAGATGCTGCTTTGTTTTCAGAGGTAGAAAAAATTCATCTCCTATTTTTTGTCACTCATAGATCATCCCTGGGCATGAGATCCCAACTATTAAGACTGAATCAGCTTCTAGTAAGTAGGATTTCTTTCTTTCTTTTTCTTTTTTTTATTATTTCAATAGCAGCCTGGTGATGGTGGTGAGATAAGTTAACTGCACATGGGACACCCATTATATTGTAGAGACACCACTTATATTTAGGCAAATTATTGTGAACTGAGAAATATTAAAGACTATATCACCAATCTCCCCAAATCTAAAACAAATTAAAACATATATCAGTTCAAACAAATCAACTTGCCAATTTATAAAAAAGATAGTAATCTTTTAAAATAATAGACTACCACCACTATTACCAGCTGTTGTCAAGTCAATTCCAACTCATTGTGACCCCACGTGTTTGAGAGTAGAACTGTGCTCCATGAATTTGTTTTAGGATCATGCAGGAAGTTATTAGTGCATTCACATGAACTAATCTTTCATCCTACCCACTCCCTGCAACCAATAGCCCTCACTTGATGTTTTTTCCTTTTTTAAACTAACTTACATAGGAGAGTTTTTTAAAAAATGTTTTGCTTTTTGGATTTTGTTTTGTTTTTGCATTCAATTAATTTCTAATAAAAATGCCCATGCGGCATTAAAGGTTGCATGGAAAATAAGATTTTACTGGATCTCTGCCCAGTGAAATTATAATAAAAATTCACAAGACTGGCAATATGCAGGCAATGAAAGGATAAAACAAACAGTCAAGGGTAAGTGACATCAGCAACAATGTGGTGATGTGGCCAGGGATGAATCTAAAGTTAATGCTGAGTACACATGTGATGAGAGACAGAATATGTTTTTCTGAACACAAATGACAAAAATAGAAGTTTTTTTTTTTTTTTGGCGTATCTCTGTATTAACTTAAAATAGTATCTTGAAAATCCTGCTGTCCTGCATCAGAGTAACAAAATAGCATGTTTTTCTTCGTTTGATATATTCCCTTTGGAGACTAAATCCATGGTATGAAATCTATTGTCATATTCTGTCACGAGTTTTTGTACAGGTATTCTGAAATCTTTACCTTCTTTCTGAGACAAGGAGAGAGCTGTTAAATGAAAAACTGGCTAAACTAATTTCATATACGTTTAGGATCTATTTTTAGTTTGAAATCTCTCTGCCACAATATTTTCCACTCTCTTTCTCTCTCCATCTACATATTTCCCTTTCCTTCCTGAACTCACACTTTATTAGGAAACTCATAAAGCTGAAATGAACAAGTGTCTGGCTTGAACGCAAGGAGAATTCCTAGTTTTCTCTGAGCTTTCTACATGTGCATGTCCTGTCATCAGGAAATGATTTCATCGTGTTGGTTGCCTCTAGAACTTAGAATATTCTCACACCCAGATTTGTTGTTGGCTCAGCATGGTCGCTGAAATAAGAATACTTTGCGTTCTAATTCCAGTTACTGACTGACCATGTGTTTCTTTGGGAACCACAGCTGACTTGTTTCCTTAGCAGGGTAATGAGAAAATTAATGATCTCCCCTCAAGAGAGATTTGTTTGGCAAATGGAGAATTACAAAATGCTTTGCATTAGAAGTGCTAAATATTCTTCTAAGGCTTTTCATTTTTCTTGGCATAGCCATGCCATTTGTGTGCTTTTTTGCGGGAAGTCTTTAACCAGGGAGTGCATGTGACTTTGCTTTAGTCACTGCAAGCACTTGCAAATCCAAGAGGACCTAACCAAAAAGAGAATTCTAAAGCTATGAAACAGCCTGACCATGTGCCCTTAAACGAGGACAAGAAGAGCTCGCATGCTATATTTTTCAGATGGGCGCAATCTCTAGCTGCAATACCTGCAAGCTAGCCAATCTGAATCCTTGCCTACTCACTTCTTGAGAACCTCCTAATGGGGTCATTACTGGTGAAGGTAGAAAACGGTGTAATTGAGATCAGATGGAACTCCTAGCACGGTGAAGGGAATCTCAATCCTGCTGGTGGCGTGGCAGCCAACACAACCGGGGCTGTTCCAGTATTGGCAAATACTTTAAAAATAAAATAAATGTGGGACCAAGCAACATTTCATTTGTCACTGTCTCAACAGCCCAAGGCAGAGGTCTCTTTTTCCAGCCACATTTTCAAATGGAAGCGTGCATTTCAACCACATTTGTTTTCCTGATGGTTCAGGTGGTGTCAGGATTCCACAGGCCAGCTGCCCTCAGTTCTCTGTGTCTCTCTGTTGCAGCTTCACAGCCCTTTCCCTGCAGCCGAAGGTCTTCGAGCCCACTGGGAGTTTGTGTAAGTAAAATATTTAGTTGCACTAAGGTCCCCAGGCAAACTTAGCAGAAATCATTCTAAAGAGATAACTGCTTACACTCTTTTAAAGCACACAAAAACCCAAAAAAACCTACAGAGAATTGCTCACATGGTCAAAGTCTGTGAGGGGTGTAGCTGTCAGTAAACCTAGGGCCCCACCCTCATTCACCCATCTACATCCTGTCCCCAGTTGTAAGACCTTGGGAAAGTCACAATTTCTTTGAGGCCTAGAGTCGTAGGGGTAAAATAAAAAGTAAAATCCCTCCTCTGATTGGCTGGACTATTTCTGAGATTTGCTTCAAGCATACTCAGTGTGTGTCTGTAGAGGGGTGGAGGATAGAGAGGAGCTGTGAGTTGCTAACTGTTGAAGGTGATGATGGGTTCATGGAGGTTCATTATGATATTCTTGACTTGTGTATTTTTTGAAATTTTCTATAATAAAAAGTTTTTTTAAAAAATCTTTTCAATATATAGTAAATGAAAAAGAAAAAAAAGAATCAGCTCTGTCTACTTCTCAGCAGAGGTAAGGGCGAGGGTTCTAGGAGATATGGAAAAGGTTTGTGAACAGTAACGCACTAGAGACAGTATCCCAGCTTTTAAGGAACAAAGCGAGGATGGTGAGACTTTGACTCTCTGGCTTTAGACACTTCATCAGAAAAGACCAACTGCTATGAAAGGACATCATGTTTGGTAATGTAAAGAGTCAGCAAAAATTAGGGAAACCCTCCATAAGATGGATTAACACAATAGCCTCAACGAAGGGGTCATAGAGTTGGAGCCAACTTGAAAGCAGCTAACAGGCAACTAACAACAGAGTGAGTATATCTGATTGTGGTCTCACGTCAGAATCATCTGTGTACTAATTAAAAACACAGATGCAGAGCTCCACCAGACCTATGGAATCAGCCACGATGGCAGTGTATCCCTGAGGAATCTGCATTTCTAGTTATTCCCTTAGGCTTTTATCTCAGATGGTGTCTCTCCATTGTAAAGTTTGAGAACTATACACTCCACAGGTTCTTGTTGACATTTAGATCTTTTGAGTGGATAGAGAAATAGCTTCTAGTGGGCTTGAGGAACTGCTTTAATCAGCCTGTTCCCTGTATGTTTCCTATAAAGCCCAGATGCCTCCAAGCTGACCTCTTCCCCATCTATAGTCTCTTATTGGATCCCTGACTCCTAGCTGTTCATGGAGCCTCAACTTCACGCTATCTCCTGTCCCTGTCTTGGCCCCTCTTGGTTACTAAGCCTTGGTTACTAAGCTGGATTTCGGCTATTAATTGCTGGCCCTCTCAATTATATATCAAAATCATTAATTTCCACCTCACCTTTACACGACTGTGTAGACTTTAGCCTGCTCAACTACACCTTTTGCTCAACTCTGTCATATACCCCAGGTTCATCCAATCAGCCTTCAGATATTTGTCTAGTGCCTTCTATGTGATGGCACTCTTCTAGGTGCTGACAAGACAAAATCTCCTTCCCTCATGGGATTTGCACTCTAGATTTGCAGACGGACAAAAACCAGGTAAATAAATAATACAACCTTAGAGAGTGAAAAGCTCCAAGAGTAAAATAAACCAAAGGGGGAAAGGGATTCATTTTTTGATAGAGTTGTCAGAGAAGGTCTCTCTGAGGAAGGAAACAGGCACCTAAGATGAGAAAGAGAAGGTATGCAGAGACTTAATGGAAAAGATGGAGCAGCAAGTGCAAAGGGCCTAAGGGAGAGATAAACTCAGGATCAAGGAACAGCGAGGAGGCCACTGTGGCTGGATAGCAGTGATCACAACCAAAGCAGCAGAGGCAAAGGTGAGGTCAGAGGGGTGCCCATGGACAGGTCCTGTAAGGCCTGAAAGAACATGATAAACAGTCAGATTTTAAAGACCGCCTTGTTGTGGCTACTGATCATATTGCCACCAATCATATTGCCTTCAAGGTCACCTGAGGTGGAACCACTGTATAGGAGTTGTGACTGACTGTTCCACAGTTCCTTGCAGTGCTCAAAGGAAGGGCATTCATAAAATATGCATTGTTGCTGTTAACTATGATTTATGCTCAGAATACCTGCTCCTTTGTGTTCTCCATCACTAACCTCATGCCTGCTTTTCATTGAACATGATCCTTAAAACAACCAGAAAATGATGGGGGGAAAAGGAAAGGTTCCCCCACCCCTAATTGTGCAAGCCTGCAGTTACCAGATTTGGCCACTAGATGGTGGCTGTATATCAGTACAGTGAATCGCCAACAGTTTCTATTTGACAAAGGAATTAAAGAATACATTAATGTATTAAAGAAACAAACAAAATACATGTGCATGTAACAGTCCTTTGGATGAGGAGATCACCAAAGAAAAAGGGGTAGAGGAGGCATTGAGAAGATTTTCAGCTTCTTTCAGAACGGTCTTTGTAGTATGGAACACTCATATGTATAAAATAGAAACCCCACGAAACAGATACTTTCTACTCCTCATTTGCCCTAAGTTTTGGGATTTCCTGGAGTTTTTTCTTCTTGTCCTTTTATATTTTTTCCAACTGCTTGTAGGTAGGAGATGATGGCCCTTCAAGCTCAGTGTATTGTAAACCAAATTCACAATCTTCCCTCTTTACTACTTCCTTTTCTTGAAATGTTTTGCTTCCTATCTCAGTTAATGGTTTTGCAACATGTGTCTTGGAGAAAAACATCAGAATTATTGGTTTTCACCTACTGCTCACTCTTCATATTCACTTTGCTTTGAGGTACTACTGATTTTACCTCTGAAATTTCTTGCAAAATGTCTTCTTTTCTCCTCTCCATCATAGTTTCCATTAATGTAATACTTAACTGAACTCTCTGTTTTTCATTTGCGGTCTATTGTCCACACAGCCTTCGGAAGAATCTTAGCAAAACTCCTATTTGAACTAGTCACACTCTTGCTTAAATTCTTCTACTCAGAGAATAAAGTCTAAACTCCATATCCTGATATTCAAGGTCTTCAGGATCTGATTTCATTCACCTTCCCAGCCTCTTTCCTAACCTTTCCACACTATAACGGTGTGCCTTTGCACATGCTTCTCCTGGTCCAAGAATCCCTTTCTCTTCTCTTCTTGCCCTCCAGTTCACCAGCTCCCACTCTGAAGGTCTAGTCAAAGCTTATCTATTGCCTCCTTCTGTAAAATCCTAAGAGGTAGGATGTTCCCTCCTCAGTACACCCTTGTATACACATCTAATATAACACTTTTCTAATTACACTGTAATTACTCATTTATATGTCTACACCTTGCCTTTGCCACTGGACTCTGGCAGCAGAAATAGTATCTTGTGCATCCTTGTATCTCCAGCCACTTGCATAAGTCCTGTCAGATCTTAGGTGCTCAATAACTCTTGTTTTAATGAAAGGGCAAATGAACAAACTCTGGCTCCCTCTGGTTTCCAGTAGGCAAGGAAGTTCTATCCTGGCTCCTTTTTCTTTTCAACTTGCAGTCATGAACACGATCACATGAGAAAGGAAGGAAAGAAAGGATATATGGAGACACTCTCGTCCAGACACCATAAGCAGACCACCCTAGAAATGTGAAACTCTAGTAGCTGGAAGAGACGGGGGCAGGAGCCACGGTTGGAGCTGCCAAAGTTCAGGTGCCTGAAGGGACCCGCACACCACTTCCTCAGCCCTTCTGTCTCATTTCACACATGGTGGTGGTTGCTGATGGAGTGTGAGCCTTGGGAATCAGAGCCTACCTGAGGTCAGGGATCCTGACCACGTTATTCACCTTCCTCTTCTCAGTGTTTGGCACTCTGCCTGTGATTGAATCTCACTGCTTATTTTCTTAGTCACCAAACTGCAATCTTGAGTTAGGACAATATTTGGAACTGTTCATAAAATTTTGGGTAAAAAGTGCAAATTTGAGTGATTGTGGCAATATTGTGGTGTCTGTGAAGACTCATAAGCAGATTTTTCTTGATTAGATCATTTGAATGTGCTTGGATACAAATCTGTACATTGCACTCATGCCTTCACCTGAAATTTATCACTTAGTCTAGATGCTTACTGTGTTTATTTATTGGTTCAAACTAAAGAAACGGAAAAGTAAAAGGTTAGAATTTATTTGGTAAAAAGTAACAGAAGCTCATGGATTTCATATTTAAATCTTATTAAAACAAACTTCAAACTATTTAGGGCTACTGGACATTCTTTGAGGTCTCAAACATTGCTTGAACCATGTGACCCATCTCTCCTACCCAGATATCCCTGCTGTGATGGTACTTTTTTGGACAGGAAGTGATCTGAACCATCATACCCACCCCCTAATTGTGGTTTCTGGGAAAAGTATATTTATATCATTTCCTGTCAGCTCTTCCATGTGTAGTCGTGCTTCTTGGCAAACCCTGCCTATCTCAGAGTGTCAGTGTAAGAATAATAATTACTTATGTTTGTGTGAGGCTTTTTTTCAAAGTATAATATACACTTTCACTCATTTGATTCTCATAACAATAAAGTAAGCAAGATTGATGAAACCCACTTTACAGATGAGCAAACTGAGTTTTAAAAATATTTTTAAGCTCAGTTCATACAAAAGTAATGTAAGCAATGGAATTAGGTTCAAATTTTAGTTTTCAGACTCTCTTCTTTCTTACCATATCGTTGCTCAGTTGTATTAATATTCATTAGAAAAGGTAGCTTTGGGGTAAGAGCAAATTTTATTTAGCACACCTGGAAATAGCACCCTAATAGCAGTAATAACCTTTTCTTTATTCATAATGTAGAGAAACTATAATTACTAGCCAATGTCTGCTCTGTGCTCCAGGCCCCTGACAATGAGCACATGAGCCAGTGTTACTATTTTTGGGCAGAGCGTTAATAATTAGATTTTACTTGGGGAAAAGGACAATACTTCATCAAAAGACAAAGTGTTAACTTTGATATCTCTTCGTGCAGTAGCTGGAGCACTGCTAGTGCCTGCTTCTAATCTAAAAATTAGCTGGCGGGTTTACCCTTTTTCTTGTGAAATATCTGTTCTGTGGGAAACCTGTACCAACACATACTGAGAATTTTTATGTCTTATTAAAGGTTGTTCACTGATATTTGTAGGATCCTGTAGTAGCTACCACATTATTATCAGGCAATTCTAAATTTACTCAGAGGGAGATTATCTTATGAAAAGACATCTTCAAAAACA
The DNA here is from genome assembly GCF_000243295.1 of Trichechus manatus latirostris. NCBI lineage: Eukaryota > Metazoa > Chordata > Mammalia > Sirenia > Trichechidae > Trichechus > Trichechus manatus. Next base: position 13,496,106 of record NW_004443991.1, read on the forward strand.
TGAGGGATTGTACTCTGGCGGAGAGCATCTTTGCCGTTGGAAAAGTCCCCTATGACTTGCTTTGCTGCTTTGAAGTGGGTTGTTGTGGACCTTGCCCCGGAGCTGAAATTTTAAGAGGAAAGCTTTAACAACACCAATGCAGTATTTGCAGATCAAACTGGGCCTGGCTCAGTTAACTTCAAAAGGCAGGGGTATTTGGAAGGGGCAGCTCTCATTCAGAGCAGGCTGAGAGGCAGATATCAGTAGGTGCTGTAGACTGTCTGATCTGGAAAAAAGCACAGTATCACACAGGTTTTGAGCTAACACATTCCAGATGAGGAGAGTAGTTAGTATTGGGGGATAGAAAAGTTGCAGAGGGAAGGGTGAGTGTCCTCAGACAGAGTATCAACATACCCTGCCCAGTAGGAGTGGATTCTAGGAACTTGTAGGCAAGTGACTCAGGGCGGTCTGCCTGGGGTAGGAGGTTCAGCTACTGTGGTTGCTATCCAGGGACAGGGCTCCAGTCCTTAGAGGGGAACTGAAAGTTCTAAAGAGACTGGAATCTAAGCAGTTGTTTAAGGTAAGGACTTGGTGCTAGGGTGAGGGTTGTACCTTAGATATTAAAACTGAGGCAAAAATATGGAGCTTAATTCTTGGGAACGAGGCAGAAGCCTAAGGTATAACCAAAGCAGAGGGACAAGTGGCAAGAAAGTGGATTACGACCCTGCAATTCCCCTTCCTCTGCGTGATACCTTAGCTAGTCACTCAGTCCCATTTTACCTCAGTCTTCTCTTCTCTAGCAGGGTGATGATAATTATAAGGTCCATTTCAAAGCTGAGGCAACTATGAGTAATATATTTGAAAGAACTCTGGGTATTATAAAATACCATGCAAATAGTTATTGTTCATAAGTTCCTCACATGATTGTTGTTGTTTTGGAGTGCCTTCCAGTCGATTCCAACTCATAGCAACCATGTGTGACAGAGTAGAACTGCCCTGTAGGGCTTTCCTGGCTGTAATATTTATGGGAGCAGATCACCAGGTGTTTCTCCAGAGGAGACACTGGGTGGGTTCGAACTGCCAACTTTTTAGTTAGCAGCCCAGCACTTAACTCTTATGCCACCAGAGCATCTTATCACATGATTAGGAAGCATTATCTTCCAAGTACTGCACTGTTTATTACCAATCATACTTTAATTTTTATAAAAAACATTAGAATTCCTTCCTGGTGCCATCTTTTCAGTGATAATCTTTTATTTTTCTCCTTGCCCATAATTTGGAGGCTCCAAATCAGTTGTCGTCGAGTTGATTTCGACTCATAGGGATCCCATAGGACAGAGTAGAACTGCCCCGTAGAGTTTCCAAAGAGCAGCTGGTGGATTTAAACTGCCTACCTTTTGGTTAGCAGCTGAGCTCTTAACCACTGCACCACCAGGGCTCTGCCATGTTTCCTCTGACCACAATGAGTGAATACTTCTCTTTGGCCCTCCAGATGCCCACTTTGGCCACTTTGGTGCAGTTTCTTGTTGCCACCTAGGCCCCAGGAGGGACCCAGACACTCCCATGCTGTCATGGGACAGTCCAGGAGTGGCGGAAAAAAGTGCCTTGCTAGTTTGGGCACGTTTGATAGTTCCCTTATGGAGCTTAATGACAGTAATTAGGGAGGCAATTGCCAATCCCACAAACGCTCAGCAGAGGGGGTGGGATTTTGCAGTAATTCGGGAAACAAATACCTATTGTTTAGAGAAAGAAAAGACCCCAAGATACACAGATTTCGGTTATTTTTTCCAGCTCAGGCACAATTTGAGCTACAAGGTAACACAGGGTAGAATCAGAGTGACCTCATTTCAAGTGAGAATTTTTATGCAAAGGCAACTGCTGTCTACACAGAGAGGACACACATTCAGAGGGAAGCTTTACAGCCTGAGCAAGAGGATTTGCAGAACTGTAATCACCAATCACGCTGGTCCACCTTCTCCTACCATGGCCATTCACACAGGAATACCCAAAGGTCTTTCTGGAGCAGTGGGAGTCCTAGATGAGAAAGGATGCAGGCTAGAAGATGTCAGTGGAGAGGGCAGAGGGGACACCAGCAAAGAGATGAGCAAACACCAAGGGCTGCCCCACCAGAAAGAGGAAAAGCAGACTTGGTGAGACAGGCTTAGGAGGTTCCTTAGGGACTGACCCCAGGGAATTAAAAAGGCATTAAAAAATTTTATTTATTTATTTTTTGTTGTTGTTGAAAATATGCACGGCAGAACATATCCCAATTCAATAATTGCTACACATACAATTACATTCTTCAAGTTGTGCAACATGTCTCACCCTCATTTTCTGAATTGTTCCTCCCTCATTAACAAAAATTCATTTCCTCCGAACGTCCGGTTTAACCTATTGACTGTTGTCAATTTGATCACATATAGATAGTTCTTTAAAAGAGTACTATGCTTAAGGCAGATCCTCGTAAGACATTTTAAGACTATGGGAACATTGTGGCTTTGGGTCAAAATTTCAACTTACCAGTTTGTATATTTGTCAATTTTTTTCTTCTTTTTTTGGGAAAGTGCTTGAAAGGTCCATTGCTTTGTATTGATTTGACTTCCCAAAGAGGAGGTTTTCCTGGGTGTTTGAATATGAGTTTAAGCCAAAAGAAATATGACAAGCTAAAGCAAGCTAAGTGTCGTTATTGATTTTTGTCTTTATTTTTTCCGACACCAGCTCTTACATTAGATTTGTATGTATTAATTGCTGGTCCAGTTCTTCATATTTATCCCATCAATCAAAAATATTCATTACCTGCTAGGCACCAGTTGTTGCATTAGATGTTATCAGGAACTTTTTTTAAAAAAGGAAGAAATTCACATCTCAGGCACTTAAATGGTTAGAAAAATAAAGCATAAGCAATGATAAGTTACAACAAAAGAAAAAGAAAGAAACATACACATCTGCATGGTTAAAAAGTCCCATTTTATTCCTTTCCTTATTTATATTTTGTCTGAGAGTCTTCTGTCAAAACATACACTCAACACACACACACACACACACACACACACAAACACACACGGTCACTTATGAAAGTCCCAGGAGTTATGGGTATAGTAAAACATTAAGCTAGCATCCTAGCTTCAATATTAGTAGATTTCTTCTCATAAGGTTAATTCCTAAGTTAGTAGGGTAGACTAAAAGTGCCAAATGAGAACAGGAGAAGGTAAATAGTGAGCTAAAATATTTTAGGTCACTTTATAGGAAAAGAATTTAATCTGGGGCTTAAACAATGGATAGAATTTGGTCAGGGAGGAGGAAGTGAGGACTATATGAACAAAAGTGTAGACAGAAAAGGACAATAGAGAAGATGAATACACAAGGTAGGCCAGAAGGGAGAAGCTTAATATTTAGAAATGAAATAGAGAGTTGGAAGCATGATTTTGGAAGATTTCTTAACGCCATGTTAGGAATGTGGGCATGGCTCTTTCAGGAAAACATAACTTTATGAATGTGAGCCTCTGATTGCCATGTTGAAGAAAAATGTTCCCTAAACATTTAGATATCTATATATGTTCATAGGCACAGACATCTGCATGTAACCTGACACCAACCACATTTTGTCCACACTGACAAATACTAAGAGAGTTATTTATAGTTTACAAAGTGAACTAGAGCCATCTTAAAAGCTGATGGATGGACGTTGGCCAAAAGTGTTTTGCAATGGTCTTAGACGCATCCCTAATGCCAGCATGTCTTTGTCAGGAATGTGATATGATATAGTGCATATAATCATCAGACAGCAATAATGCTTGTTAAATTTTAAAAAGTACGTTCAATCAATAATATAATTTTGAAGATGAAGATACTTTGCCGTAGAATTCCAGTCTGTCAGCTTGTTGATGCGTTTTGTAAGCTCTTTAAAGAAAATAATCAACCCAATTAATTAGTTTAGGAGTCCCTGGGTGGCATGATTGGTTAAGTGCTCAACTACTAGCTGAAAGGTTGGTGGTTCAAACCTACCCAGAAGCACCTTGGACAAAAACATGATGATTTGCTTTCAAAAAGTCACAGCATTAAAAACCCTATGGAAGTGCAGTTCTATGCTGCACAAATGGGGTTGCCGTGAGTTGAAATCAACTGGACAGCAACTTTTTTTTTTTTTTAATTAATTTAAACCTGGGAGTAGGATAGGGAAGATTCTAAATTGCCCTGCCTTCAGTATATATTATATGTTACATTTGTTTATATATTCAACCAAACATGCCATCTTCTTTTATGGTTATTAGCAGAGCTGTGGGTTGTGAATGTTAGTTACAGAGCTAGTTTTATGATTCAACACTTTTTCCTGAGTCATATCTATTATCAAAAATGGAGACTAGATCTGCACCTTCCAGTGTACATTTATAAAATGTCATTAACCAGTAAATCTGTAAGTTTAATTGGATGGCAACTGTTGTATGTACCTTTAAACACAGAGGACTGGTGTTTCTTGCTTCTCTGTTTAGAAACCCCTCACAGGAAATACGCCTGCCTTGTTTGTGGTTTTTGGGTACTCACCAAAATTTTTTAAATAGAGACTAAATGCATAAAAGTCATGTCCTTAGAGGCCGGGTGCCTCTACAGAGTCAAGTAAAAATGTAAGGCAGCTCCTACCCTTAGTTTCCTTATGACAGCCAACAAACTATGAAACCCAATTGAACAACCTCTGTAATTTCATCTGTGAAATAGGAATTATAAAGTCACTTTAGTCAATTTTTTTCCCTTAATACTGCTTGAAAATTTTCCTTTGATTTTCCCAACCATCACACATTCTTTTTACATTTACTCATCATTCCAGCACTTTATATTGTTGAATAGTTTCCCTTTCTCCATTGTTTAAAAAGTCATACTTAACCATATTTGTACATAGGTCTTTTCTGGTCTCTGTATTCTGTTCTACTGATCTGTTGTGTGTTCCTTCAGAAGCATCCCCTTTTCCCACTACTGTAACTTTATTTCATACTCTCTTAACTTCTCACATGTATTATTTCACTAGCCTTCTAATTGGTATTCCTACCTTCAATCCCTACTTGGGCCAATATAATCTATACACAACAGACAGATTAATCTACCCCAAACATTTCTCTGATTAGTTTTATTTTCTTGTTCGGATTTTCAATGAGTCCCCCAGACCTACAGACCAAAATATAAACTCCTTAATCTGAGGGTTAAAGCCTTTACTATAAATACGTTGTTGTTGTTTTCAGCTGCCATCCAGGAGGCCCTCGACCCATGGCAACCCCATACAGTACAAAAGAAATGCTGCCCAGTCCTGCACCATCTCCACGATCAGCTGCAGATTGGACTGGGTTTTCACTGGCCAGTTTTTCAGAAGTAGATCACCAGGGCTTTCTTCCTAGTTTGTCTTAGTCTGGAAACTTCCCTGAAACCTGTTCAGCATCATAGCAAAACGTAAGCCTCCACTGACAGACAGATTGTGGCTGTGCACAAGGTGAATTGAATAGGAATTGAACTTGAATCTCCTGCATGAAAAGTGAGAATTCTACCACTGAATCACCACTGCCCCTTATAAATAAGTACAGGATTCTCTCTCTCTCTTTTTTTATCATAACCTTACCACACTGCATTATATTTGCCTATTTGCTTGCTTGTAACCCCATTAACTGTAAGCAATATGAGGTTAGGGACTGCATCCATCTTCTTCAACATTGTATTCCTTGTGCCTAATACATTTGCCTTAGCATAGTCAATAAAACACAGGTAAACATCTTTCTGGTATTCTCTGCTTTCAGCCAGGATCCATCTGACATCAGCAATAATATCCCTGGTTCCACATCCTCTTCTAAATCCAGTTTGAATTTCTCGCCATTCCCTGTTGATATACTGCTGCAGCAGCTTTTAAATGATCTTACGCAAAATTTTGCTTGCATGTGATATTAATGATATTATTCAATAAATTCTGCATTCTGTAGGATCACCTTTCTTGGGAATAGGGATAAATATGGATCTCTTCCAGTCAGTTGGCCAGGTAGCTGTCTTCCAAATTCCTTGGCATAGACAAGTGAGCACTTCCAGCACTGCATCCATTTGTTGAAGCACCTTAATTGGTATTCCGTCAATTTCTGCAGCCTTGTTTTTCATCAATGCCTTGGACTTCTTCCTTCAGTACCATTGGTTCCTGATTATATGTTACCTCCTGAAATGGTTGAACATCGATCAATTCTTTTTGGTATAGTGACTCTGTGTATTCCTTCCATCTTCTTTTGATGCTTCCTGCATTGTTTAATACGTTCCCTGTAGAATCCGTCAGTATTGCAGCTCGAGGCTTGAATTTTTTCTTTCAGTTCTTTCAGCTTGAGAAATGCTGAGTGTGTTCTTCCCTTTGGTTTTCTTTCTCCAGGTCTTTGCATACATCATCATAATACTTTTGTCTTCTCAAGCCACTCTTAGAAATCTTCTGTTCAGCTCTTTTACTTCATCATTTTTTCCTTTTGCTTTAGCTACTCAACGTTTAAGAGTAAGTTCCAGAGTCTCTTCTGACATCCACTTAGGTCTTTTCTTTCTCTCCTTTCTTTTTAATGACCTCTTGCTTTCTTCATGTATGATTTCCCTGATGTCATTCCACAACTTGTCTGGTCTTTGGTCATTAGTGTTCAACACATCAAATCTATTCTTGAGATGGTCTCTAAATTCAGGTGGGATATACTCAAGGTCGTACTTTGGCTGCCATGGACTTGTCCTAATTTTCTTCAGTTTCAACTTGAACTTGTATGAGTAATTGATGATCTGTTCAACAGTCGGCCCCTGGCCTTGTTCTCACTGATGAGATTGAACTTTTCCATCGTCTCTTTCCACAGATGTAGTTGATTTGATTCCTGTGTATTCCATCTGGCAAGGTCCATGTGTATAGTTGCCATTTATGTTGGTGAAAAAAGGTATTTGCAGTGGAGAAGTCATTGGTCTTGCAAAATTCCATCATGCGATCTCCAGCATTGTTTCTATCACCAAGGCCATATTTTCCAGCTACTGATCCTTCTTCTTTGTTTCCAACTTTCACATTCCAATCACCAGTAATTATCAGTGCATCCTGATTGCATGTTGGATCAATTTCAGACACAGAAATTGGTAAAAATCTTCAATTTCTTCATCTTTGGCCTTAGTGGTTGGTGTGTAAATTTGAATATAGTCATATTAACTGGTCTTCCTTGTAGGCATATGGATATTATCCTATCACTGATAGTGTTGTATTTCAGGATAGATCTTGAAGTGTTCTTTTTGATGATGAATGCAATGCCGTTCCTCTTCAATTTGTTATTCCCCACATAATAGACTATATGATAGTCTGATTCAAAATGACCAATACCAGTCCATTTCAGCTCACTAATGCCTAGGATATCTACCTTTATGCATTCCATTTCATTTCTGACAATTTCCAATTTTCCTAGGTTCACACTTCATACATTCCAGTTTCTGATTATTAATGGATGTTTGCAGCCGTTTCTTCTCATTTTGAGTTGTGCCACATCAGCAAATGAAGTTCCCGAAAGCTTAACTCCATTCACAGCATCAAGTTTTATTGACTATGCTAAGGCATTCGACTGTGTGGATCATAACAAATTATGGATAACACTGCGGAGGATTGGGAATTCTGGAACACTTAAATGTGCTCATGTGGAATCTGTACATGAATCAAGAGGCAGTCGTTCAAACAAAACAAGGGGATACTGCATGGTTTAAAGTCAGGAAAGGTGTGCCTCAGGGTTGTATCCTTTCACCATACCAATTCACTGTATTTTGATCAAATAATCTGAGAAACTGGACTGTATGAAGAACAGGGCATCAGGGTTGGAAGAAGACTCAGAAACAACCTGCCATATGCAGATGACACAACCTTGCTTGCTGAAAGTAAGAGGACTTGAAGCACTTACTGATGAAGATCAAAGACTACAGCCTTTGGTATGGATTACACCTCAACCTAAAGAAAACAAAAATCCTCACAACTAGACCAATAAGCAATATCATGATAAATGGAGAAAAGATTGAGGTTGTCAAGGATTACATTTTACTTGGATTCACAATCAACGCCCATGGAAGCAGCAGTCAAGAAATCAAAAGATGCACTGCATTGGGCAAATCTGCTGCAAAAGACCTCTTTAAAGCATTGAAAAGCTAAAATGTCAACTTGAGGACTAAGGTGCCCCTGACCCAAGCCATGGTGTTTTCAATTGCCTCATACGCATGTGAAAGCTGGACAATGAATAAGGAAGACCAAAGAGGAACTGACACCTTTGAATTGTGGTGTTGGTGAAGAATATTGAATATACAACGGACTGACCAAAAAACAAACAAATCTGTCTTGGAAGAAGTACAGCCAGAATGCTCCTTGGAAACAAGGATGGCAAGACTATGTCTTACATACTTTAGATGTTATCAGGAGGGATCAGTCCCTGGAGAAGGACATCATGCTTGGTAAAGTAGAGGGTCAGTGAAAATAAGGAAGACCCTCAACGAGATGGATTGACATAGTGGCTGCGACAATGGGCCCAAGCATAGCAACAATTGTGAGGATGGTGCAGGACCTGACAGTATTTCATTCTGTTGTGCATAGGGTCAGTATGAGTTGGAACCAACTCAGTGGCACCTAACAAAAACAACAATACCTTTGCTCATACATAGTAAAACCAAAAAAAGCAAAACCAATTGCCGTAGAGTGGCTTCTGACTCATAGCGACCCTATAGGACAGAGCAGAAGTGCCCCATGGAGTTTCCAAAGAGTGCCTGGTGGAGTCCAGCTGCCGAACTTTTTGTTAGCAGCGGTAGCACTTAACCACTATGCCACTAGGGTGTCCAATACGTAGTAAGTGCACCCTAATTAATGTTTGAATAAAATTAATGAACATGTAACTGGTTTATTGAGCCAATTTGGTCTCTCTCTCTCTTTCCGTGTGTGTCTGTGTATATAAATAATGTAATATATATACCTTATAATATTGCCTGCAACTAAGTTCTCTGAAATATTCTCTTCACAGCCTTCACTGATATCGCAGGAAGATTTCATAACTTTCCAATGAATTTGCCTTCTTTATGTCTTAATACGTTTGCTTTTTCCCCTACTGAAACTATTTAAGAATGTCTTCAATAGTATACTACAAACCAGATGTAGAAGAAAGGAACACAATTTGTAAGTATGCTGTATTAGTTAGCAGACAGATTTAGCAGAACCTGCAAAATTATTAAAAAATGTGTGTACTATAAGGATAGATTTTTAGATTGTTATAATTACTGAGAGATAGAGTTAATTGACCACAAAGTAGCTCAAGCTATTGCTATACAGATTTGATTTCTTTTTAGTCAGAAGTGATAATTCTTTTAGACAAATATAACACTGTTCGTTACCATCTGCACATAGAAATCAAAATTACAATTACAAGTAGAAATATGGAAACCTCAGAAAATCCTTAGACTATACCATTTTAAGTATTGTTTATAACTTGGCAATAGCAAAAACTACAGAGTTTCTCTTCATAAAATTTTATTCTCTTCTTCCATAGGTAGTTTCTACACATATATCAACACTGTATGATTGCAAATATTTAGATATAAAGAAAACCTTGCAAAGTCAACATCACAATTATGCTTTACCACCATATCTTTTTTACTGCTCTTAAATGAATTGTAAATGTTTAATTGCAGCTTACACAAAATGACTCTGTGTTGAAAGCAGCATGTAATCAAAGTACTAAAACGCTTTCCCTCATGTAATTCCCGGTGGTGCCTCAAATAGCAGATCCTCTGGGGACAAAGCTGTCTTGGAATGTGGCCACCCCAGTCCTGAGTTGGGAGCAGCGATGGATGAGAAGGACGATGCAGCAGCATAGTTTTAAATACAATCTTCCTGTGGGAGTTCCAGGGCTTGCTCAAACACAAGAGGAGGACTATATCCCCTTCCACTCTGATTTTAAGATTCTGTTACCTGAGAATGAAGGAGCTGTCACCTCGGCCATTGGCAAATATGGATTCTGTGCTACTGGGCAAAAGTCAACTTAGGATGGAAAAGAATGTCTCCTATGCAAGTCAAGTGCTACCAGCCAAGTTGAAATGAGGAGAATAAATAATACTAATATAATAGTGGCCACCCTTTTCTGAGCACCTACTCTGTGTGAAGCACTATGAGGGAAAGTTGTTTATTAATTTCCCAACCAATTTATGTGAATGTTATTATTATCTCCAATTTTCATAAAAAGAAACAGAACTTCTTTGAGGTTAAAGGAGTTGTGCGAGCCCACAAAGCTATCAAGTGAACAGGCTGAGGAGACGTCTTCACTTTGCATGGCAGCTCCACGGCAACATGTGTGGTTAGTTTCGGTTTCATATAGTGCATTCTAGTAAGTGTTCCCCTTGTTTTCCAGCCCTGAAGTTCAGTTAGATTCACTCTAGGCTTAGCTATAACCTTCCCCCAAAACCAAAGAGTTCAAAACGACCCTTTGCATTTTATACACATTGTTGTTGTGAGGTGCTGTGGAGTCAATTCTGACTCATAGCGACCCTATAGGACAGAGTAGAACTGCCCCGTAGGGTTTCCAAGGCTGTTATCTTTATAGAAGCAGAGGGAGCAGCTGGTAGGTTCAAACCACCAACCTTTCTGTTAGCGGCCGAGTGCTTAACCTTGCAGCACCCTAGCTCCTTATATGTACATTAGAGAGAAGAGTAAGCTTCTTGTCCTGCGAGGCTTTAAAACCACTCTTACACTTACAAATAGAAGCTTTTAGAAAATTTCTATCTTCGAATCTATTGTGCAAAGTGTAGAACTCCTGGTCATTCCTGCCACATTGTGTATCTCCACGGGCTTCTGTAGTCTCCACAGCCTAATATCTTAGCATCAATATTTCTTGTCCCCACCTGATGCTTCCAGGCATTTTCTAACAGGAAAGATGCGCTTTATCACATGCTATCCAAAAATCTTTCAGTTATGCCTTTCCGGATTCCTAATTAGTAACCTAAATTCTTACCGTTTAAAGCTAAGAAGAAGTTAACGAGAAAGCCCATGCATTCGTCTAGCAAGATCATATCTGTCTACTGACAGGGCTCAAACAATCTCCAGAAACCTAGTTAAAACTCTACATAAGGAAAGGGCATTTACAGAAGAAGATCAGTGAGATTTAGATAATGGATAAATTCAAATTTTAAGGCCTTTTAAGAAACAGGAAAGAAAGGACTTATGGCAAGATCTTGTCACTTAAGAAAGAAAGACTTTGAGATGAAATACAATTAATAATGTGGAACTAGTAAGAACAGGAAGCTGTTCTCACTTTTCCCTCCCTTACATCAAGCCCTTATTTTATATTGATTTGTAGACTGAACGGTGGTTCAGGACATCTGGAGGCAGTGTGGGCTGATAGAAAGAGCCCTGACTTTGAAGTCTGAAGTCCTAGGTTTAGCTCCACCATGTATTAACTTTGCAACAAGCTTCTTCTCTTCTTTGAACCTCAATCTACATAACTGTAAAACAGAGATGGTAAAACCTGCCTTACTTCACTTACAGGCATTTGGGAGGATGAAATGAGATAATGAATGGGAAAACACTTTATTAATTTTAAGATAGCATTCGCAGGACTGGCGACAAAATTTGGAGGGCCTAGTGAAAAATGAAAAAGTGAAGTACCTGGTTCAAAAATTATCAAGAGTTTCAAGACGCAGAGCCCTTTCAGCACGGGCACTGTGTGACTACAGACTGCATGCTCATGGAACTGGCCCTGGGTATTATTAATCGTTGAAGTACAGGGCTTCTTACCTTGCTCTGCTACTTGCCCTACTGCTGCTACAATTATTGAGAGAGTGTCCACTCTCATTGCTGCAGCAAAGCTGATTTGTCTTTCTGATGTCCTGCTTGTTTGCAACACACTCACTCTTAGTAACATGTACTTTGTTGTTGTTAGTTGCCGCTGAATTTAATCTGGCTCATGGTGACCCCACGTGTGCAGAGTAGAACTGCTCCACAGGTTTTTCAAGGCTGTGACCTTTTGGAAGCAGATCTCTAGCCTGTCTTCACAGCTATCACTGGGTGGGTTCGAACCACCAACCTTTTGGCTAGAAGTGAGCACTTAACCATTTGTGCCACACAGGGACTCTAACAAGTAAGTAGGACTGATAAAACAGAAATGTAGACTTAGTTAAACTAATACTATTATCATTTCACTCTGGTACATTTCACTCCAGACTGCACATATGAAACGACAGTTAAACATTGTTAATCATTAAGATTTTCCATGAGGAACGGAATTATGAGTTTTGAATCTGCAGCTTTTAGGACACAACTTACTTTCAGGTTGAGGACTTTCTGTACTTGTCTCCAGCAGACCAGCTGCCACATTCCAAAAGAATATGATGGTTACCTGAGAAATTCCAGTTCAACCTTCTCTCCAAGGATATTTGATCCTTCCATGGGAAAATCATTAGATATCCACTTGTGATCAGAACTGCCAAGAGCACTAATAACATCTCCGGAAAGCTGTAGTAAGGACACAAAAAGAGATAACTAGAGGTGGAAAAAAATCCAATAAGTTGATCCCCCTACAGGCTGCTACAAAATTGTTTCCTTTGCTATGACCTGAGTTTCTTGCTAGTCTACTTTTAAATATAATTTCATAAGCTTCTTCTAGGTCAGGAAATTTTTTCTTGCCATTCAGCAAAAATTTTATTTATTTATTTTTAAAATTTCATCCCATTGTGTGGACTTAGAGTCAGTGCATTTCTATTAATTATCTTTTCTTCCTTAGTGTCTTACCTCCCAAGTATTTCTAAACCTATTTGGTCCTTCTAGAAATTGTAAAAATCAGAAGATCAGCTGTACAAATCTGTGTTGTTTTTTTTTTTAACTTCATAAATCAGTTTTGCCATAATCATCACCATTGCTCATCTTGGAACACTGTTCTATCAGTCGCCTGTTTTATGTTGCTGAATTGGCCCAAAGAAAATGAAAAACTTTCCATTCTTCAGTTACACAGATCTCTGCATATCTGTGGATATTATTTTGAAACAGCCCCTAATTAATGTTGGCCATTTTTTCTGCCAATTTTATTGCCATACATTGTAAGACCATTGTAGTACACTTGCTGGCTACCAGACAGGATTAAGTAAGAGGAATCGGTGAACTGGTGAACAGTGCCAAAATCAGAGAAAGTTTAAACAAGAAAACTATGCATTGGATTCTTCAATTAGGGGAGCAATCTCAATAAAACTGTCAATTTGTTCAGCACAGCTGCTATTGAAGCACGGTCTCTGAGGGTGTGTGGTAGCCGTGGAGACACACCACTCAGATCTCCCTTCAAGATGGAACTTTGCTGTTTAGCTGTGAGGGATGCAGTTAGCTAACAGCATCCAGCTATAGCACCTCTGGGATCTGCCACGACATTGGGGCCAAGGTCATGATCTGCCCAGGTGGCCCCAGCACATAACTGAGCACGGCAGGGGCACTAGGGCCTGAATATTTCTGCCAAATGTGGAACACTGCTAATGGGCAATCTTTGCTCCAAGCTCCCTGTCAGGTTGACCTAGGCTTTGTCAGACCTGCATACCAGCTGGAGGCTCACCCGGCCCATCCTTCCTTCCTTCTGTCTTTCCTGTCACAGGTGTCAGATGTGCGTAGTGGTCTGAAAGCTTTCACTGCTTAATCTGCTTCTTCTCGCTTTATCTGTACCTTTCATGAGCATTCCAAAAAAACCAAACCCATTGCCATGGAGTCGATTTCTACTCATAGCAACCCTATAGGACAAAGTAGAACTGCCCACGGGGTTTTCAAAGCTGAAGTATTGATGGAAGCAGACTGCCACATCTTTCTCCTGTGGAGCAGCTGGTAGGATTGAACCGCCAATCTTTTGGTTAGCAGCCAAGCTCTTAACCACTGCGCCACCAGGGCTCCTATTCATGAGCATTACCCCCCATTAAATTCTGAACAAACACAAAAGCACCCCCACGGCAGCCTCAGCATGGACTCTACTCAGCCACCTGTTTTGTTAAAGCTTCATGATTTCAGTGACCACCTGCATGAGGCCTGTGAGTTCCACTACCTCAACCAGGGATCTGACTTCACTCAACACTACTGGACTCAGACAAAGCCCCACTTTGCAAAGCATAGGATCTAGATGTCCCAACATCAGCTGAAGGGGCTGTGGCATCACCAAGATGTAAGAAATTAATTCCCCATGGTGTGAATATTAACCACTGGGGAACAGGAACCAGGTGAGAATCAGCAAATGAATTTCTTCTTCATCCCCTTGTTCCGGACTCTCTAACGCCATCCAGGGAACTGAGCAATTAATGGAGCTTGCTACAAAGCTGTGACCAACTCAATAGTATACCACCCTCTATGTGCTCTTTCTCCTTTTCTACCTTTTCCCTTTGCTCCTGCTTCACTGAATTGCTCTCTCCAATAAGGTATTACCAATAAACTTAACTTAGTCTTTATTTTCTACGGAAACTGGTCTGAGATAGGCATCACTGAATAGTTGCTATTATTATTCTTATTATTCTACCTAGCTGTGATTCTGTAAGTCACAACTCTATTCAGACCATGTTGATACGAAGCGCAGCATAAACCTCTCTGCTTGTTATAAGAGTCAAGTGATCATAACATTTTAGAGACATTCTAGCAGTTCTAGCAGGAGAAAGATTCAAGGACATCTGCTACTGACTAGCTATGTTTATACAACTGGTTCTCAATCTGTTTATCCTAAGAGATTGCATGGTGGTTTATAATTTATATTAGGAGACTTTGATAGAAATTTTAATCACAGATTTTCTATTTTGCATATATCCACATATGTATATGGAGAATGGAGGGTCTTAAATGTCTTAGCTTAGAGTTTGAGCATTGTCTGGACATTTGGGAGTAATGACGGAGCAGTTCTGTTCTGACACACATGGGGTTGCCATGAGTTGGACTTTCATCAACAGCAACTGGTTTGGTTTGCTTTTGGTCTGGAAGTTGCAGAGCATTGAAGTTATATGATCAGAGTAAACCTTTATGGAGGATAGTCTGGTGGTATATTGTCAGTTGGATTTAAGAGGGAAGAATAGTTGTCAAGTGTTACAGGCTATGAACAGCTGGACATTAGTATTAAAGCTGATCCCCTTAGAGATGGAGAGGATTCCAAACAATTCTCTAACTTGGAAGTAAGAAAAAGGATGTTGAAAGAATTTGATGATTGTACCCTAAGGATTCACTTTAATTGCACAAATTTCCACTCTTCATTCCTTAGTGGTGAGATGAAGACAGCCATATATTTACTTGAACTGTATTAAGCACCTGCTATGTGACCTTGCAAGAAGATTTACATGTATAATCACACTTAACCCTCTGAACATTATGTAAAATATGCATTTCATAGACGAGGAAAGTCATATTAAAAAAAGCTAAGTGCTCTATGTTGCACACTTCATGTACGGAAAAGCAAGAATTTAAACCAGAGTCCCTGGGTGGTGCAAATGGTTCACATGCTCAACTGTTAACCAGATTTTGAAGGTTTGAGTCCACCCAGACATGCATCAGAAGAAAGGTCTGGTGATCTGTTTCAGAAAAATCAGCCATCAGAAACCCTATGGAGTACAGTTCTACTCTTGACACACTTGGGGTCCCCATGAGTCAGAATCAATTTGATGGCAACTGGTCTGGTTTTGGTTTTTATGGCTCCAGTACCCACATTCTTTTCACTGTACCACACTACCTGTCATGTACACTGACCTGCATGGTCAAAGACATAGTGAGTGATGGAGACATTAGAGACCACACAGGGCAGTCTATGATCAAAATGTCGCAGTTGGCTAAAAATTTTCAGCTATCTTCCTTTCCTTACAGATAAGAATAATGTCTACCTTTGACATGCCAAAAGTAGATTATTATCCAAAGCCTCCGTGAAGAGTGACGGCATGTTGGCTGCCGTATTTTCATATTCTAGAACTAAAACACCGTGTTTTCATACTTTACAACCAAAGCATCTGAGTAATCTTGGTCTAAAATGCAAGAAGAAATTATAGCAGCAACCAACAATATGTAGTTACCAGAGATAAAGCTCATTCTTATCAGGCTGTACTTGCCATCTTCCACCACGTGATTTTTTAGAGTCGGTAAACTTACAACAGAGATGCCTTGTCCACATCTCCTATAGCAGCAGCAGACCCATTACTGTGCACGGAACTCACGGTGTCTTTACTTTGGCTATCACGTGACTCTACTCAACTTAGAAAATGTTCAAAGAATGAGTAAAATTGTTTACAGGCTTGCCAGTGCAGCTGCAGGGGAGTTGAAGTAATTTCCCATAGTGTCATACTCAATGCTGTGTCTACTAGCGAATGCAAACAGTTAATAGAAGTAAACTGGATTCTTTATTCTGTCAAGAAAATTACCATAATTCTGTAAAATAATATTTACATTCAGGTGATGCTAACATGTTATTCCATAGTGTGCATGAGCTCACACTTTTAAAAGAGTGAGGAGGAAATGCCTCTTTGCGAGGGAGCCAAATTCTCTCAACCTTGATGAAACTTATTACAAGCTTTCCTCTAATTCCTGGCACTGACAATTAACTACATTATTATTTAATAACATTGCAGATCCATCCTACTTTAAGTAAACCATAAATATACATTGAAAATTGATTAGACATGATTCTTTACTTTGCATGAATTTTCACGGTACAATGCCTTTAAAGAATTTATTAAAAACAGAATTCTTCTTGTAAGCCTATCTGTTTTGATATACGCCCTGGGAATACTGGCCATCCTTGATATACCAATGACCCATGTCTGTGAATGAGTGTACGTTAACTCCAGGAGCTATTAAAGCAAGTACCAAGCTAGTTCTGCTCATTCTTCTCTTTGCTGCTGGATCCAAAATGGGTCTTCTAGGTCATCCTTGCAAACCATTATCCCCTTGAGCCCAGTTCACTCTCCGTGTGTGTGTGCGTGCGCGCGTGCGTGCGTGTGTGTGTGTGTGTCTGCAGGGGATATCTGTTTTTCTGGTTAAGAGCTCAGCTGCTAACCAAAAGGTCAGCAGTTCGAATCCACCAGCTGCTCCTTGGAAACCCTGTGGGGCAGTTCTACTCTGTCCT